>NW_027140488.1:0-82677 GCF_036365525.1 Heterodontus francisci | reverse complement strand
TCTTTACCCCCCTGCCTCCACCCCTCCTTTACCCCCCTGCCTCCACCCCTCCTTTACCCCCCTACCTCCACCCCTCCACCTCCACCCCTCCACCATAGTTGAATATCTGAAGTGCAGTTGCAAAGTCGGGGAAATAGCATCTAAAACAAAACCTCAACAATTCTGGGTTTAATTATTGAAAAGTTTTATTAAGTTCATTAAGTATCCGAGGAACTGCTTGTGCATGGATACATGAGTGTTGTGTCCAGCATTCCCGTGAGACAGACAGGCCGAGTCGCTGCTTTGCACAGCTAAAGAGATTGTTCCTGGAGAGCCTGGTGGTGAATGAACGCTTGGCTCTCTATTCCACTACTGTATTGTCCATGTGAAGAAGGCAAAGTCACAAGAGTCTGAGCTCAGTCTATTCTTGGTGAATGTTCCCCAAGCGCATCCCAATGTGCATTCCCAATTCATCCATAAATGCAATGTTCCTTTCACATCGTGATGAGCTCGCGCAGCATGATCTAGTTGCCTTCGTTGCTTGAATGCTGACCTTAAGTCTCGAGGATTGTTTCTCGACGGCATCTTTTACATGAAAAGAAGAAAAGCAAATCAGAGTCAGGGCTTGCCTCCCTCCATCCACTGAAATTACTGTTGCACACACCTTTTTAAGTTCTGCAGTGAAGGCACCAATTGATAACGTCGCCAGTGAAGTACTTATTACCCACCTCAGATGCAGGAATCATCACATCCTTGCTTCATCTCCTGCACTGCCTCCTTTGCTGGAATGCCGTCCTTAAGTGTCAAGGATTGTTTTCTCAAGGGCACATTTTACATGAAAGGAAATAATGAAAAAAACATCAGGGTCAGAGCCTTCCCTCCCTCCAATGAAATTACTGTTGCGCATGCTTTATGCTCTGCAGTATAGGCCAATGATCACTTAGTACCCACCTCAGCTGTCGGAGTCAGGATGATGTAACTGCCCCTATCTCGTGATGGTTCAATGCTGCTCTCAAGGAAAACATGAATGATGTGAGGGTGCTGGAAAAAGAAGCACATTTCTTTGGACTATGAACATAAAGCAGGCCATTTAGCCCAGCTGTTCCCTGCTAGTGGTTATGCTACCCGTGCGTCTTCCCATCCATTCCATTTAATCCTGCCTACTACTATCAGCATCATCTTCCATTTCTTTCACTCTTATCTACCTTTGCCTTAAAGCAATAGAGGATGGAGAATGGTGTGGCTTGCACTCCCACCTCACCAGTTGTGTACGCAGCAAGAGCATTCACATTTGTGCTCCCACTGGACACGGCATGCTTGTTTCTTTTCGTGCTCCAGTCTCTTCTTGCTGAATGTTCCCCAAGTGCTTGACCCCTTTGGATGCCTTCTCTGCTTGACAGGCAGCAAGCTGGCAATTGCGGAGTCTCACAAGGCGCTGTATGGTTGTTTCAAGGGCGGATGGGGAAACATGTGGCTGTGTGTCCACGTGCACTGCTTGGATGGGTGCAGGAACAGGTGACTGTGTAACTGAACAGCAAGGAGAGGGTACCGCAGGTGGGGAAGTGGAGCTTTGAACAGGCAGGCGTATGTATGGTCCATCAGATCATTAGGCCAGGGGTGTAAACGCTCAGGATCCATGGATTGTGGCATGCGACTGATGTCCAGCGCATGGCCACCGCCATCCGAAGGTGCTTCCGGGCAATTGTTGGGCAAATTAATTGGCTCCATCTCATCAGCCAGTCCTTGTGTTTATGGTGCATGCACAGAAAAAGGCACTCCTCTTCCGCTCTGCTGCTCCCCCCTCCCCCACCCCCTTCCCTCCCTTCCCTCCTTTGGCAAATGTCCAAAATGACTAAATAATTGAGATAAAATGCCCGACGAAACCTCTCCTCCTTCCATTTTCAAAAACTCGCGCCGAAGCTTCGGAAAATTGACGCACATGCGCTCCTGAACTCCTCTGCGCATGCGCTGCGGACCGGATTGCCAGGACCAGTTTGCGCGTGCGCACTGGCCAAACTGGCGTGTTCCCCGAGGAAGATGACGTTGAGATGACGTACACTGCGCATGCGCAAACTGGGCATAGCGATCCGGACCGCAACGCATGCGCAGAGGGCCCGAGACCGGTCTGCGCATGTGCGCATTGCAGCGCAATCTGAAGACGTAGCGTTGTCATCAATCACTTTGTTATCAAATACCGACTGCAAAGAGCCTTGCTTATATACAGCGCATGTCAATGACGCACAGCTATTCACCCCGCCCACAACTGTCAATCACACCATGTGACCGGAAGCTGACGCATAATGCGGGATTCCTTTCCGGGAGGTGACGGTGAGTCTGACATTTACCCAGTCCCGGGCCTGATCTTCAGGGGGATTTCCACCCTCCCCAACCACCTCTGCGCTGGGATCCGACTTTTGCGGCCGCCGTTCCCTCCATCACCATCCGTCTGACACAGGTGGATCCTCCCTCACTCCTCTCCCCCCCCCTCCCCCCCCACCCCGCCCCCTTCACACTCCCCCCCCTCACACTCCCCCCCTCACACTCGCCCCCCTCACACTCGCCCCCCCTCACACTCCCCCCGCCCCCCTCACACTCGCCCGCCCCCCTCACACTCGCCCCGCCCCCCTCACACTCGCCCCGCCCCCTCACACTCGCCCCCGCCCCCCTCACAACTCGCCCCGCCCCCCTCACACTCGCCCCGCCCCCTCACACTCGCCCCGCCCCCCTCACACTCGCCCCGCCCCCCTCACACTCCCCCCCCTCCTTCCCGCCCCCTCACACTCGCCCCGCCCCCCTCACACTCGCCCCCCTCACACTTCCCCCCCTCCTTCCCGCCCCCCTCACACTCGCCCCGCCCCCCCTCACACTCGCCCCGCCCCCCTCACACTCGCCCCGCCCCCCTCAAACATACTCGCCCGCCCCCTCACACTCGCCCGCCCCCTCACACTCGCCCCGCCCCCCTCACACTCGCCCCGCCCCTCACACTCCCCCCCCCTCCTTCCCGCCCCCTCACACATCGCCCCGCCCCCCTCACACTCGCCCCCCTCACACTCCCCCCCCTCTCCTTCCCCGCCCCCCTCACACTCGCCCCGCCCCCCTCACACTCGCCCCCCTCACACTTCCCCCCCCTCCTTCCCACCCCCCTCACACTCCCCCCCTCCTTCCCGCCCCCTCACACTCCCCCACTTCCTTCCCGCCCCCCTCACACTCCCCCCGCCCCCCTCACACTCCCCCCCCGCACCCCTCCCCCTCATTCCCGCCCCCTCACACTCCCCTCCCCACGCCCCCCTCACACTCCCCTCCCGCGCCCCCCTCACACTCCCCTCCCCGCGCCCCCCCTCACACTCCCCCTCCCCGCGCCCCCCTCACACTCCCCTCCCCGCGCCCCCCTCACACTCCCCTCCCCGCGCCCCCCTCACACTCCCCCTCCCCGCGCCCCCTCACACTCCCTCCCCGCGCCCCCTCACACACTCCCCTCCCCGCGCCCCCCTCACACTCCCCTCCCGCGCCCCCCTCACACTCCCCTCCCCGCGCCCCCCTCACACTCCCCTCCCCGCGCCCCCCTCACACTCCCCTCCCCGCGCCCCCTCACACTCCCCTCCCGCGCCCCCCTCACACTCCCCTCCCCGCTCCCCCCTCACACGTCCCTCCCCGCGCCCCCTCACACTCCCCCCCCCGCCCCCCTCACGCTCCCCCCCCGCCCCCCTCACGCTCCCCCCCCGACCCCCCTCACGCTCCCCCCCGCCCCCCTCACGCTCCCCCCGCCCCCTCACGCTCCCCCCCCGCCCCCCTCACGCTCCCCCCCCCGCCCCCCTCACGCTCCCCCCGCCCCCCTCACGCTCCCCCCCCGCCCCCCTCACGTCCCCCCCGCCCCCCTCACGCTCCACCCCCCGCCCCCCTCACGCTCCCCCCCCGCCCCCCTCACGCTCCCCCCCGCCCCCCTCACGCTCCCCCCCCGCCACCCTCACGCTCCCCCCCCGCCCCCCCTCACGCTCCCCCCCCGCCCCCTCACGCTCCCCCCCGCCCCCCTCACGCTCCCCCCCCGCTCCCCCCCGCCCCTCACGCTCCCCCCCCGCCCCCTCACGCTCCCCCCCCGCCCCCTCACGGCTCCCCCCCGCCCCCTCACGCTCCCCCCGCCCCCTCACGCTCCCCCCGCCCCCTCACGCTCCCCCCCGCCCCCTCACGCTCCCCCCCCGCCCCCTCACGCTCCCCCCCCGCCCCCTCACGCTCCCCCCCGCCCCCTCACGCTCCCCCCGCCCCTCACGCTCCACCCCGCCCCCTCACAGCTCCACCCGCCCCCTCACGCTCCCCCCGCCCCCTCACGCTCCCCCCCCGCCCCCTCACGCTCCCCCCCGCCCCCTCACGCTCCCCCCGCCCCCTCACGCTCCCCCCCGCCCCCTCACGCTCCCCCCCGCCCCCTCAACGCTCCCCCCCGCCCCCTCACGCTCCCCCCCGCCCCCTCACGCTCCCCCCCCGCCCCCTCACGCTCCCCCCCCGCCCCCTCACGCTCCCCCCCGCCCCCTCACGCTCCCCCCCGCCCCCTCACGCTCCCCCCCGCCCCCTCACGCTCCCCCCCGCCCCCTCACGCTCCCCCCCGCCCCCTCACGCTCCCACCCGCCCCCTCACGCTCCCCCCCCCGCCCCCTCACGCTCCCCCCCCGCCCCTCACGCTCCCCCCCCGCCCCCTCACGCTCCCCCCCCGCCCCCTCACGCTCCCCCCCGCCCCCTCACGCTCCCCCCCCGCCCCCTCACGCTCCCCCCCGCCCCCTCACGCTCCCCCCCGCCCCCTCACGCTCCCTCCCCGCCCCCTCACGCTCCCTCCCCGCCCCCTCACGCTCCCCCCCGCCCCCTCACGCTCCCCCCCTCCCCCTCACGCTCCCCCCCGCCCCCCTCACGCTCCCCCCCGCCCCCCTCCGCCCCCCTCACGCTTCCCCCCCGCCCCCCTCACGCTCCCCCCGCCCCCCTCACGCTCCCCCCCCCGCCCCCCTCACGCTCCCCCCCCCGCCCCCCTCACGCTCCCCCCCGCCCCCTCACGCTCCCCCCCCGCCCCCTCACGCTCCCCCCCCGCCCCCCTCACGCTCCCCCCCGCCCTCCTCACGCTCCCCCCCGCCCTCCTCACGCTCCCCCCCCGCCCCCCTCACGCTCCCCCCCCGCCCCCCTCACGCTCCCCCCCCGCCCCCCTCACGCTCCCCCCCCGCCCCCCTCACGCTCCCCCCCGCCCCCCTCACGCTCCCCCCCCCCGCCCCCCTCACGCTCCACCCCCCCCCTCCCGCACCCCTTTCAACCCTCCCCGCACCCCTCCCCCCCCCCTGCAACCCTCCCTCTCCTTCCCGCCCCCTCACACTCCCCCCGCCCCCCTCACACTCCCCCCCCCGCCCCCTCACACTCCACCCCCCCCCGCACCCCTTTCAACCCTCCCGCACCCCTCTCCCCCCCGTACCCCTCCCCCCCCTGCACCCCTCCCTCTCCTTCCCGCCCCCCCTCACACTCCCCACCCCCCGCCCCCTCGCACTCCCCCCCCCCCCGCCCCCTCACACTCCCCCCCTCCTTCCCGCCCCCCTCACACTCTCCCCCCCCCGCACCCCCCTCCTTCCCGCCCCCCTCTCACTTCCCCCCTCCCCCCGCACCCTCTCCCCCCCCGCACCCCCCCCCGCGCCCTTCCCCCCCCGCGCCCTTCCCCCCCGCGCCCTTCCCCCCGCGCCCCTTCCCCCCCGCGCCCCTCTCCCCCCCCGCAGCCCCTCTCCCCCCCCGCGCCCCTCTCCCCCCCCCGCGCCCCTCTCCCCCCCCGCGCCCCTCTCCCCCCCCGCGCCCCTCTCCCCCCCCGCGCCCCTCTCCCCCCCCGCCGCCCCTCTCCCCCCCCGCGCCCCTCTCCCCCCCCCGCGCCCCTCTCCCCCCCCCCGCGCCCCTCTCCCCCCCCGCGCCCCTCTCCCCCCCCGCGCCCCTCTCCCCCCCCCGCGCCCCTCTCCCCCCCCCGCGCCCCTCTCCCCCCCCGCGCCCCTCTTCCCCCCCCGCGCCCCTCTCCCCCCCCCGCGCCCCTCTCCCCCCCCCGCGCCCCCTCTCCCCCCCCCCGCGCCCCTCTCCCCCCCCGCGCCCCTCTCCCCCCCCCGCGCCCCTCTCCCCCCCCCGCGCCCCTCTCCCCCCCGCGCCCCTCTCCCCCCCCGCGCCCCTCTCCCCCCCCCGCGCCCTCTCCCCCCCCCGCGCCCCTCTCCCCCCCCCGCGCCCCTCTCCCCCCCCCGCGCCCCTCTCCCCCCCCCGCGCCCCTCCTCCCCCCCCCCGCGCCCCTCTCCCCCCCCGCGCCCCTCTCCCCCCCCCCGCGCCCCTCTCCCCCCCCGCCCCCTCTCCCCCCCCCGCGCCCCTCTCCCCCCCCCGCGCCCCTCTCCCCCCCCCGCGCCCTCTCCCCCCCCCGCGCCCCTCTCCCCCCCCCGCGCCCCTCTCCCCCCCCCGCGCCCCCTTACTCCCCCCCCCGCGCCCCTCTCCCCCCCCCGCGCCCCTCTCCCCCCCCCGCGCCCCTCTCCCCCCCCCGCGCCCCTCTCCCCCCCCCGCGCCCCTCTCCCCCCCCGCGCCCCTCTCCCCCCCCGCGCCCCTCTCCCCCCCCCGCGCCCCTCTCCCCCCCCGCGCCCCCTCTCCCCCCCCCCGCGCCCCTCTCCCCCCCCCCGCGCCCTCTCCCCCCCCCGCGCCCCTCTCCCCCCCGCGCCCCTCTCCCCCCCCCGCGCCCCTCTCCCCCCCCCGCGCCCCTCTCCCCCCCCGCGCCCCTCTCCCCCCCCCGCGCCCCTCTCCCCCCCGCGCCCCTCTCCCCCCCCGCGCCCTCTCCCCCCCCCGCGCCCCTCTCCCCCCCCGCGCCCCTCTCCCCCCCCGCGCCCCTCTCCCCCCCGCGCCCCTCTCCCCCCCCGCGCCCCTCTCCCCCCCCGCGCCCCTCTCCCCCCCCGCGCCCGCCCTCCCCCCCCGCGCCCCTCTCCCCCCCCCGCGCCCCTCTCCCCCCCCGCGCCCCTCTCCCCCCCCCCGCGCCCCTCTCCCCCCCCCCGCGCCCCTCTCCCCCCCCTGCGCCCCTCTCCCCCCCTGCGCCCCTCTCCCCCCCCCGCGCCCCTCTCCCCCCCGCACCCCTCTCCCCCCCCCCCGCACCCCTCTCCCCCCCCCCCCCATCATCCTCTCCCCCCCCCCCCCGCATGCCTCTCCCCCCCCCCGCATCCCTCTCCCCCCCCCCGCATCCCTCTCCCCCCCCCCCCCCGCACCCCTCTCCCCCCCCCGCACCCCTCTCCCCCCCCCGCACCCCTCTCCCCCCCCGCACCCCTCTCCCCCCCCCCCGCACCCCTCTCCCCCCCCCCGCACCCCTCTCCCCCCCCCCGCATCCCTCTCCCCCCCCCCCCGCATCCCTCTCCCCCCCCCCCCCGCATCCCTCTCCCCCCCCCCCCGCATCCTCTCCCCCCCCCCGCATCCCTCTCCCCCCCCCCGCATCCCTCTCCCCCCCCCCCCCTTGCATCCCTCTCCCCCCCCCCCCGCATCCCTCTCCCCCCCCCCCGCCCCCCTCTCCCCCCCCCCGCACCCCTCTCCCCCCCCCCGCATCCCTCTCCCCCCCCCCCGCATCCCTCTCCCCCCCCCCCGCATCCCTCTCCCCCCCCCCGCATCCTCTCCCCCCCCCCCGCATCCCTCTCCCCCCCCCCCGCATCCCTCTCCCCCCCGCATCCCTCTCCCCCCCCCGCATCCCTCTCCCCCCCCCCCCGCATCCCCCCCCCCTCCTCCCCCCCCCCCCGCATCCCTCTCCCCCCCCGCATCCCTCTCCCCCCCCCGCATCCCTCTCCCCCCCCCCGCGACCCTCTCCCCCCCCGCGCCCTCTCCCCCCCCGCGCCCCTCTCCCCCCCCGCGCCCCTCTCCCCCCCCGCGCCCCTCTCCCCCCCCGCGCCCCTCTCCCCCCCGCGCCCCTCTCCCCCCCGCGCCCCTCTCCCCCCCCGCGCCCCTCTCCCCCCCGCGCCCCTCTCCCCCCGCGCCCCTCTCCCCCCCCCGCGCCCCTCTCCCCCCCGCGCCCCTCTCCCCCCCCGCGCCCCTCTCCCCCCCGTGCCCCTCTCACCCCCCCGGCCCCTCTCCCCCCCGCGCCCCTCTCCCCCCCCGCGCCCCTCTCCCCCCCCGCAGCCCCTCTCCCCCCCCCCGCGCCCCTCTCCCCCCCCGCGCCGCTCCCCCCCCCGCCCCCCTCACGCTCCCCCCCCGCCCCCCTCACGCTCCCCCCCCCGCCCCCCTCACGCTCCCCCCCCGCCCCCCTCAGCGCTCCCCCCGCCCCCCTCACGCTCCCCCCCCGCCCCCATCACGCTCCCCCCCCGCCCCTCACGCTCCCCCCCGCCCCCCTCACCGCTCCCCCCCCGCCCCCCTCACGCTCCCCCCCCGCCCCCCTCACGCTCCCCCCCCCGCCCCCCTCACACTCCCCCCCCCCGCCCCCTCACACTCCACCCCCCCCACTCCCGCACCCCTTTCAACCCTCCCCGCACCCCTCCCCCCCCCCCTGCACCCCTCCCTCTCCTTCCCGCCCCCTCACACTCCCCCCGCCCCCCTCACACTCCCCCCCCCGCCCCCTCACACTCCACCCCCCCCCCCGCACCCCTTTCAACCCTCCCCGCACCCCTCTCCCCCCCCGTACCCCTCCCCCCCCCTGCACCCCTCCCTCTCCTTCCCGCCCCCTCACACTCCCCCCCCCCCCGCCCCCCCTCGCACTCCCCCCCCCCCGCCCCCCTCACACTCCCCCCCTCCTTCCCGCCCCCCTCACACTCTCCCCCCCCGCACCCCCCTCCCCCCCTCCTTCCCGCCCCCCTCACACTCCCCCCTCCCCCCGCAACCTCTCCCCCCCCACCCCGCACCCCCCCCGCGCCCCTCCCCCCCCGCGCCCCTCTCCCCCCACCGCGCCCTCTCCCCCCCCCGCGCCCCTCTCCCCCCGCGCCCCTCTCCCCCCCGCGCCCCTCTCCCCCCCGCGCCCCTCTCCCCCCCGCGCCCCTCTCCCCCCCCCGCGCCCCTCTCCCCCCCCGCGCCCCTCTCCCCCCCCGCGCCCCTCTCCCCCCCCGCGCCCCTCTCCCCCCCCGCGCCCCTCTCCCCCCCGCGCCCCTCTCCCCCCCCGCGCCCCTCTCCCCCCCGCGCCCCTCTCCCCCCCCGCGCCCCTCTCCCCCCCCGCGCCCCTCTCCCCCCCCGCGCCCCTCTCCCCCCCCGCGCCCCTCTCCCCCCCCGCGCCCCTCTCCCCCCCCGCGCCCCTCTCCCCCCCCGCGCCCCTCTCCCCCCCCGCGCCCCTCTCCCTCCCCCCGCCCCCCCCTCACTATCTCCCCGCCCCCCCCCTCACTCACTCTCATGTGCCCATGTGGACCACAACGTCTGGCTGTTAACCCTCCCACCTCAGAATGCTCTGCAACCACTCAGTGATGTCCTGAACCATAGGAGCAAAATACTGTACATGCTGGAAATACTCAGCAGGGGTCACGCAGCATCTGTGGAGAGAAAAATAGTTAACGTTTCAGGTCTGTCACGTTTCATCAGAGAACTGAGAAAAAGTTAGAAATATAATAGGTGTTTAGCAGGTGATCTGGGGAGAGTGGAAACAAAGCACAAAAGGATCAAGTGGCGGGCAGGAGAGTGTCTTACATAGCCAGTGGGAGCAGTAATGGGGCAAGGAAAGCAATGGAGAGATGATATGCCTAGAGCATCATTTAGAGCGGCGCAGTGGTTAGCACCGCAGCCTCACAGCTCCAGGGACCCGGGTTCAATTCCGGGTACTGCCTGTGTGGAGTTTGCAAGTTCTCCCTGTGTCTGTGTGGGTTTTCTCCGGTGCTCCGGTTTCCTCCCACATGCCAAGGACTTGCAGGTTGATAGGTTAATTGGCCATTATAAATTGCCCCTAGTATAGGTAGGTGGTAGGGAAATATAGGGACAGGTGGGGATGTGATAGGAATATGGGATTAGTGTAGGATTAGTATAAATGGGTGGTTGATGGTCGGCACAGACTCGGTGGGCCGAAGGGCCTGTTTCAGTGCTGTATCTCTAAACTAAAAACTAAGCAGTTGTGATGAAACCTGGAAAGAGAATGGGGGCAGAGATTATGGTCTGAAATTGTTGAACTTGATGTTGAGTCTAGAAGGCTGTGAAGTGCCTGATTGAAAGATAAGGTGCTGTTCCTTGAGCATCATCTGAACGCAGCAGCAGGTCGAAGGCGGAGATCTCCGTGTGAGAGAAGGTAGAGAATTGAAATGACAGGACACTTGAAGCTCTGGCTCACGCTTGTAGACTGAGTGGAGTTGTAACACAAAGCATTCTCAATGACTTGATTGAGAGCACTGAATACAGTACAATAAATTGAGAAAAGTCCACATAAAACGGTGTTTCACCTGGAAGGAGTGTTTGGGTCTTGGATAGTGAAGAGGGAGGAGGTGAAAGGGCGGCTGCTGCATCTCCTGTGCTTGCATAGAAAGGTGCCGTGGGGCGGGGATTGGGCGTGATTGAGGAGTGGACCAGGGTGTCGCAGAGGGAACGGTCCCTTCGGAATGCTGAGAGGGGAGGGGGAGATGTGTTTGGTGATGGCATCATGCTGGAGATGGCTGAGGATGATCCATTGAATTTGGAGGTTGGTGGGGTGGAAGGTGAGGACAAAGGGGTGAGAGCAGAGGTGCAGGAAATGGAACAGACAGTTGAGGGCCCTGCCAACCATGTGTGGGGGGGAATCCTCGGTTCAAGAAAATGGAAAACCTCAGAAGCGTTTTATGGAAGGTTGCATCATCAGAACTGCTGAAACTGAGAATGGAATGGAGTTCTTACAGGAGACAGTGTTTAAAGAAGTGTAGTGGAGATGGTGTGGGAGTTGGTGGGCTTATAATGAATGGACAGTCTGTCCACAAAGATGAAGACAGAGAAGTCGGGGAAGGGAAGTGTCGGAGATGGACCCTGTGAAGGTGACGGAAGGGTGGAAATTGAAGCAATGTTGATGAAATTTTCCTGTGCAGGACGAGAGCAGGAAAGGACACCGATACAGTCATCAATGTACTGGAAAAAGAGTTGGGAGAGGGAGCCTGAGTAGCACAGGGGCAAGGAATTTTTGACATACCCCATGAAAAGTCAGGCATACCTCGGACATGTGGGTATCCGCAGCAACACTTTTTACTTGAAGGAAGTGAGTGGAGTTGAAGGGGCAGTTGTTCAATGTGATAAGAAGTTCATCCATGCGGTGGAGGGTGGTGGTGGATGGGGACTGGTTGGGCCGCTATTCAAGGAAGAAGCGGAGAGCCCTCAAACCATCCTGGGAGTGGAAGTGCAAAGAGATTGGATGTTCATAGTGACGAAGAGGCGGTGAAGGCCAGAAGCAGTTCAAGTGTCAGAGGGTATCAGAAGAGTCACAGATGTAGGTGGGAAGAGACTGGCCAAGGGGGGGAAAAACAGTCAAGCTAGGAAGGAATCAATTCATTGGGACAGGAACAGGCTGAAAAGATAGGGCTACTAGGGCTATCATCTTTCTGGGTCTTGTGAAGCAGGTGGAAGCAGGCTGTTTGAGATTGGGGAATTATGAGGTTGGAGGCTGCGGAGGGAAGATCTCCAACAGAGATGAGGTCAGTGACAGTTGGAGGCTGGGAAGGGAAGATCTCCAGAGGGGACGAGGTCAGTGATAGTCCTGGATACAATGTCTTTGTTTGGTAGTGCAGTCATGGTCCATGGTAGGAGGAAGTGTCAGAGAGTTGGAGGTCAGTTCACCAGACAACAGCAGCAACCTTATCAGCAGGTTTGATGATTGTGTCAGGGTTAGACCTAAGAGAATGGAGTGCAGAAAGTTCAGAAGGAGACAGGTTAGAGTGAGTGAGGGGAGCAGAGAAATTGAGATGGCTGATGTCACGCCGACAGTTCTCAATGAAAAGATCGAGAGGTTAAGATGCCAGAGCGAGGGGTTCACGTGGATGGAGATTACTGGAGATGGATAAAAGGGGGAGGACACCTGGCCAAAGAAGAGGGTGTGGAAGTGGAGGAGACAGAAGAGGAGCTCAGCGTCATGCCAAGCTCAATTCATTGAGGTGGGGACGTAAAGGGATGAAGCTGAGTCATTTACATTCAGTCAGAGAGGGGAAGGTTGGAGGGTGTCATGAATACACAGAAAGGGGTGAGATTAAAAGAAGTGATGGTATCAGAAGGAAGTGAAGGGGGAGAAAGATCTGGAGGAGCATTGGTAACTGAGTTGTTGGAGCTTATGTTCCTTCACACCTGAAAGGAAGATAAGTTTTTTTTTGTGAAAGCGTCAGAAGATATAAAGAGTGAAATGAAGCTGCAGAGCAGGAAAGCTTTGAGATAGTGAGTTGATGCTGCTTAAGAGAGAGGTTGTTGTGTGCTTGAGTCAGTGGATTTTGGGATGTGATGAGAACAGCGGTCTGAGAAACGCATGTGTAGAAGATACCTGTAATCATGGGTGGATCCAAAACACAAAGGGTGGAATCCATGTGGAATGAGTCGGAGTTAGAGACAGTTTATAAGGAAGGAGATGTGTTTGTGAAAGTGAGTTTTGGTAGTTAGCTGATGAAACACGAGAAGGGAATTGGAAAGAAATGAAAGGGAACAAGGTAAAAGAGTCAAATGGAAATCCCATCAGATAAGAGCAGAACTTCAAGGTAGGCATTCCTGGAAGAGAAGTGGCAGTGAATTCTAAACTTAAATCAGGGCAATTATGAGGGCATGAAAGCAGAGCTAGCTAAAGTGAACTGGCAAAGTAGGTTAAGGGATAGATCAATAGAGATGCAGTGACAGACATTTAAGGAGATAACACGGCACAGTGGCGCAGTGGTTAGCACCGCAGCCTCACAGCTCCAGGGATCCGGGTTCGATTCCGGGTACTGCCTGTGTGGAGTTTGCAAGTTCTCCCTGTGTCTGCGTGGGTTTTCTCCGGGTGCTCCGGTTTCCTCCCACAAGCCAAAAGACTTGCAGGTTGGTAGGTAAATTGGCCATTATAAATTGCCCCTAGTATAGGTAGGTAGTAGGGAAATATAGGGACAGGTGGGGATGTGGTAGGAATGTGGGATTAGTGTAGGATTAGTATACATGGATGGTTGATGGTCGGCACAGACTCGGTGGGCCGAAGGGCCTGTTTCAGCGCTGTATCTCTAAACTAAATAGATATATTCCATCGAGAAAGAAAAATTCCAAGGGGAGGACCTACCGTGGTTAACTAAAAAGTTAAAGATAGTATCAAACTTAAAGAAACAGCATATATAGATGGGTGCAGGTCAGAAGATTGGACAGAATATGAAAAACAGCAAAGAATGGCTATCGGTTTAATTAGGGAAAAAACAGAGTACAATAGAAAGTTAGCCAGAAATATAAAAACAGATAGTAAGAGTTTCTTCTAGAAATCTAAAGAGTTAGTGAGCGTTGCTCCAGCAGAATGTGAATCTGGGGAATTAATGGAAAATGAGATGGCAGATGAATTGAGCAGGTATTTTACATCCATTTTCACTATAGAGGAAAATTATAATGACAGGGCACCAGTAGCTCAGGGTTAAACCCAGAGCTTAAGCTACTCCAGCTGATGACATTTTGTGTACTGGAAGCATCCTGGAGTTATCACATGGCACAGGGTTGATGGGACTGAGGTGCCCTGCCATGGCTCTATTGGACTTGTGTGACCAGGTGAGAAAGGGGTCTATGGTTCCCTCTCTGCCTTCACCAGGTCTTATTGTAACAGGGTTTAATTTTAAACACACCATGTTTTCAGCTCTGCCTTGTTGAATGCTTTTTCACCACTTTCCAATTATAAGGCAAAGAAACCACACAACAGGTTTTCTCAGGTTTTAAGAAGAAAAGTGACATTTTATTAAACTTAAACTCTAATTTGGTTAAGGCCTACGGATACATGATGCACCAATGGTATCTTGCATACACGATACACGCATGTAGACAGAGACAGAAAGAAAGCAGAAGAAATGAAGTGGAAAAGTTTCAGGCAATATCTGAGGAGTTTTTTTTGTGCTATGGTTCTTTGAGCTCACTGTAGAATCCTTGATTGGAAGTCTATCTTGCTTTTCATTGGGGCCCAGTATTCTTCTTAAACCTAGTTTGCTGTAGGAGACTTTTCTCTCTTGGGGTTCATGTGTCTTCAATGGATTTGGAGTTCCGTGAGAAAGTGATAGAAACATAGAAAAATAGGAGAGGGCGGAGGCCATTCGGCCCTTCGAGCCTGCACCACCATTCAATATGATCATGGCTGATCATCAACACCCGCTACCCTGTTCCCGCTTTCTCCCTGTATCCCTTGATCCCTTTAGCCCTAAGAACTATATCTTCTCTTTCTTGAATATATTTAATGATTTGGCCTCAACTTCTTTCTGTGGTAGAGAATTCAACAGGTGCACCACTCTCTGGGTGAAGAAATTCCTCCTCATCTCAATCCTAAATGGCTTACCCCTTATCCTTAGATCAAAAGTCCATTGTGGGTTGAATGTGTCAGTTTCAAAGCACTGTCTGTTAACATGCAAATGTCTTTCCAGCCAAGATCTGGCCATGTTTTAAAGCAAGTCCTTTCTTCATTTAAACATCTGTTTGAAATTTAATGTTGATGTGGCAAAATTAATATGCTTGGCAGGTGGGGGCCTGCATGACTCGACCACACTCAGCAGAATGAAATGCAATTTGAGAACAATGCATTTCATTAAAAGGGTCGAGCCAAAATATAAGATACAGAAAAAAAAACATGCATTTCTCTCATTCATTCACAAATCCTAAAACGTATTAAAGTTGCCCATTTTTTGGCATCCCAATAAACATGTGTTTTTTGGGGGGGATGTTTCTCTTCTGTTTGCCCATTTCTATGGTTCCTGCTGAGATAATTTTTTTCGCCAGGAGTCAGTAGTGGGCGGGTCTATCCTGAACTCTCCTTCAGTGCTTTGCTGAGTCATGCAAAGGCTTTTGACTTCAGGGGATTGGGTGGTTCGCTTTTTTGCTGACTGTGGAGGAGGATTCTTTGCTAATTTCCCCTTCGACCTAGAGGACACTCCTGCCTGCAGATATTTATGCAGACTCTACTGCATGCCCCTGTATCACTTCGACTAGGTGAGGCATCACCCTCATGGTTTCTCTTCCCCCTAGAGGTCTTTCTTTGTCTTTGCAGGTTCCTGTAAATACTGATAGCATCTCTGGTGAGGTGCTTCTAGTGTCTGCATTTATGTAGGAGGATGTGGGGTCTAACTTTTCACATTTTTGGGGGTTGGCTGACATGACAGTATGGGTTTTCATCTGGGTTTCCTCCCGGACTTCCTCTAACCTGCACCCTTGGTCACTTTATTCCCTTCCCGTTCGAAACTTTTGCCAGCTTTGTGCCTGCCTGTCCCCTTTTGTTCTCGCGGGGGTCGCTTACAGTTCACCAGCCCTCCGCTGGAGGGTCCTCCTAACACCGGTGCAGGACGTAGGGTTGCAGGTTTAACTGTAATTTGGGGTTTCCCCTCAACCTGGCACATGTGGCAACTCCTGCAGTACTCCACCACATCTTTATGGAATTTTGGCCAGTCAAATTCTCTGGTACCTCCGCGCCACCACTAACTGGTGAACTACTGTCCACTCCTTCCCCTCAGATCGGAGAGGACAACTCCATTTCCTCATCAGTACCTCATTCTTTAATTAGTAGCAGCCAAGGACTCCCTCTGCTTCACTTTCAGACTGGGCAGCCTGTGCACAATACTGGGTCAGCTCATAGAAAATAGGAGCAGGAGTAGGCCATTCGGCCCTTCAAGACTGCTCTGCCATTCATTATGATCATGGCTGATCATCCAACTCAGTAACAGTAACCTGTTCCTGCTTTCTCCCCATATCCTTTGATCCCTTTCGCCCCAAGAGCTATATCTAACTGCTTGAAAACATACAATGTTTTGGCCTCAGCTGCTTTCTGTGGTAGTGAATTCCACAGGCTCACCACTCTCTGGGTGAAAAAATTTCTCCTCATCTCAGTCCTGAAAGGTTTACCCCATATCCTTAGACTATGACCCCTGGTTTTGGACTCCCCCACCATCGGGAACATCCTTCCTGCATCTACCCTGTCAAGTCCTGTTAGAATTTTATAGGTTTCTGTGAGATCCTCCTCACTCTTCTGAATTCCAGCGAATATAATCCTAACTGACTTAATCTTTCAAAGAACAAAAAGAACAGTACAGCACAGGAACAGACCATTCGGCCCTCCAAGCCTGCGCCGATCTTGATGCCTGTCTAAACTAAAACCTTCTGCACTTCCGGGGTCCGTATCCCTCTATTCCCATCCTATTTATGTATTTGTCAAGATGCCTCTTAAACGTCGCTATCGTACCTGCTTCCACCACCTCCCCCGGCAGCAAGTTCCAGGCACTCACAACCCTCTGTATAAAAAAACTTGCCTCGCACATCCCCTCTAAACTTTGCCCCTTGCACCTTAAACCTATGTCCCCTAGTAACTGACTCTTCCACCCTGGGCAAAAGCTTCTGACTGTGCCCCAACCGATGAAGGCAAGCATGCCGTATGCCTTCTTGACTACCTTATCCACCTGCGTTGCCACTTACAGTGACCTGTGGACCTGTACGCCCAGATCACTCTACCTGTCAATACTCCTAAGGGTTCTGCCATTTACTGTATACTTCCCAGCTGTATTAGACCTTCCAAAATGCATTACCTCACATTTGTCCGAATTAAACTCGATCTGCCATTTCTCCACCCAAGTCTCCAACCGATCTATGTCCTGCTGTATCCTCTATCAATCCTCATCACTATCCGCAGCTCCACCAACCTTTGTGTCGTCCGCAAACTTACTAATCAGACCAGCTACATTTTCCTCCAAATCATTTATCTATACTACAAATAGCAAAGGTCCCGGCACTGATCCCGCCATCCCAGGAATCAGTCTGGTAAACCTTCGCTGCACTCCCTCTATAGCAAGAACATCCTTCCTCGGATAAGGAGACCAAAACTGCACACAATATTCCAGGTGTGGCCTCACCAAGGCCTTGTATAATTGCAGCAAGACATCCCAGCTCCTGTTCACGAATCCTCTTGCTATGAAGGCCAACATACCATTTGCCTTTTTTACCGCCTGTTGCACCTGCATGCTTACCTTCAGCGACTAGTGTACGAGAACACCCAGGTCTCGTTGTTTATTCCCCTCTCAGTTTATAGCCCTTTAGATAATCTGCCTCCCTGTTTTTGCTACTAAAGTGGATAACCTCACATCTATCCACATTATACTGCATCACTCAACTTGTCCAAATCACCCTGAAGCCTCTCTGCATCCTCCTCACAACTCACCCTCCCACTCAGTTTTGTGTCATCTGCAAATTTGGAGATATTACATTTAGTTCCCTCATCTAAATCATTAATATATATTGTGAATATATGTGAATATATGTGAAGAGACTTAGTAGTTGGCAGGAAAAAAGACAGAGGCGCAAGGGGAGAGCCAACTGTGCAACAGCCCCAACAAACAAATTTCTCTGCAGCACCTGTGGAAGAGCCTGTCACTCCAGAATTGGCCTTTATAGCCACTCCAGGCGCTGCTTCACAAACCACTGACCACCTCCAGGCGCGTATCCATTGTCTCTCGAGATAAGGAGGCCCAAAAGAATATTGTGAATAGCTGGGGTCCTAGCACCGATCCCTGCGGTACCCCATTAGTCACTGCCTGCCATTCGGAAAAAGACCCGTTTATTCCTACTCTTTGTTTCCTGTCCGCCAACCAATTTTCTATCCATCACGATACACTGCCCCCAATCCCATGCGCTTTAATTGTACACGCTAATCTCTTATGTGGGACTTTGTCGAAAACCTTCTGAAATTCCAAATAAACCACATCCACTGGCTGTCCCTCATCAACTCTACTAGTTACATCCTCAAAGAATTCTAGTAGATTTGTCAAGCATGATTTCCCTTTCGTAAATCCATGCTGACTCTGTCCAAGTGCTGTGCTGTAAAATCTTTGATCATGGACTAGAATTTTCTCCATTACTGACTTCAGGCTGAGTGGTCTGTAATTCCCTATTTTCTCTCTACCTCTCCTTTTAAATAGTGGGGTTACATTAGCTACCTTCCAATCTGTCGGAACTGTTCCAGAGTCTATAGAATCTTGGAAGATGACCACCAATGCATCCACTATTTCTAGAGCCACTTCCTTAAGAACTCTGGTTACTTTTCCTTCAAACACAAAACCCTGATAACCTTCAGGAGTCCTATTAAATTTTCCTGCACTGTTAGCTGTAAGCTTCCTGGGTCTCATTCTTACTGCAGTTGAAGCCACAGCTTGTTCAGCTGTGCTTTCCATCAGGTTCACTTCACTGAGTGGGTGTGTCCTGATTAACCCTACTGGTTTTCCCTTTAGTTTCCAGCAGTCAGCTTTTAACTGCAATGCTTTATTACAATGGAAGCACACAGGTCTCCAGGTCTTGCTTCTGCTCACAGCACCTTCCTTTTTGGCTACAGAATCAAGAGAAATTTGCAGCATGGAAAGAGGCATTTCGGCCCTTCATGTCCGTGCTGGCTGATAAGTAACCATCAAGCCTCATCCCACTTTCTAGCTCTTGATCTTTGCCTTGTAAACAAAGGTGTTGGAAACTTCTATACAATGATGGAAATCATTTGCACTTTATTTGTTCCTGCATGAGATTTTCTGTGCAGGCTTTTGATCATAAAAGGCCCCCTCTGTCTCCTGCTTTCCTTTCTCTCCCAGGACTGCTTAGGCTCCTATCACTTTCCCAACCTTTGTCCTTTTGAGGTTTGTGGGGGTGATTCGGAAAGGTTCTCGCCTGGGGAACCCACTTATAAATTAAAGCAAACTCATCGGCCAATATGGCCGCTTGCTGGGCTCTCGACCCGCTGCTCCTCAACATGGGTCTTTATGGAGAGTGTTTAAATTCCTCTAACAGAATTACTTCTCTGAGATTCTCATAGCTGAACTGTCCTTTAAGATCCCTCAGCTACTGGTCAAAAGCCAGTTGCTTACTACTTTCAAACTCCAGTTAAATTTGAGTAGGTTTCTTCTTGACGGTTCTAAACTTTTGGCGATAAGCTATGGGTACTAATTCATATGCCCTGAGGATAGCACTTTTTGTCAGTTCATAATTTGATGAAAACTCATCTGGCAACAGGGATTAGACCTCAAGGGTTTTTCCAGTTATTTTGCTTTGCAGTAAAAGAGCCAGGTTTCAGCTAGCCTTTTTAATGGCCTTGCCAGTTTCTCAAAGGACACAAAAAATACTTCTTCATCCTCCTCATTGAATTTTGGAATTAGTTGATCTAGTTTTAACAATTCCGTACCCAGCCCTGAATTACACTCCTCCATATTGGCCATGCTTTCACTGTTGCCCCCTAATTAATTCACGCAGCTTCAACTCACACTCTCCACATTCTTTCTGGAAGGTTCTTTCTCTCTTTCTCCTCCCTCTCTTTGTCTTTTCGTTTGGGTCCAGTATTCTTCTTAAATCTTGTTCGCTGTAGGAAACTTTTCTGTCTTGGGGTTCATGTGGCTTCTGTGGATTTGGAGTTCTGTGAGAAAGCGTTGGGAGCAGGCAGATAGGAGAAGCTGTGGTGAGCCAGCCAGGAGAGATCTCTTCAGTCCAGGAGCATTCTGCTTTCACCCCGAACTGTTTGTATAAATTCAAAAAACTCAGGTTGTCCAGCAGGTTAGTCATGTGACTAGCTGGGTCGACCATGTCCGTTTGTGTATTCGGCCATCTTAGCAGTCAGCCTGGAATGCAGGCTCCCCCACCTTCAATGTCTGATGATCAAAAGTCCACTGTGGGTTGAATGTGTCAGGAAATGGCTGCTTTGTCCTTCCAAACACTGTCTGTTAATATGCAAATGTCTTTCCAGCCAAGATTTGGCAATTTTTTATAGCAAGTCCTTTCTTCACTTCAGCAACAGTGGTGAAATTAATATGCCTCATGCTTGGCAGGTGGGGGCCTGCATGACACTTCTACACCCAGCAGAATGAAATGCAATTTGAGAAAAGTGCATTTCATTAAAAGGGTCGAGAGAAAATATAAGAAACAGAAAAAAAAGCCGTGCATTTGTCTCATTCATTCACAAATCCTAAAACTGAAGCATGAGATTGATTGTAAGGGTTTGTGTGGAGAGGCTGTATCTTGGTGATGAATGGTTTGAAATTGGGGTCACAAAGCTGAAGGTGGAGCTGAAAGCTCAGGGGCTCTCCCCAGCACACTCTCTCACTTGATAAGTGTTACGGTAAATGGGAAGGAAATTGCAGACATGGTTGAAAAATCAATGAGTCTTTACAGTAGAAGAGCCAGACATCCGAAGGAAACTAATATTGAATTGGATAGAATTTGCCAAAATTAACATAAGCAAAATAACAGTAATGAAAGAACAATGGCACTAAAGAGTGACAAATCCGCAGGATCAGGTGGTTTTCATCCCAGGGTTGTAAAGGAAGTAGGTGAGAACATTACAGATACTCTAATTATAATCTTCCAAAGTTCTCATTCAGGAACTGCTCCTTTAGACTGGAAAGTGGGCATGTCACTCCACTATTTAAGAAAGGTGACCATGGAAAAATGGTATTGTAGACCATTGAGCCTAGCATCTGTTGTCAGGATATTGCTAGAGTTTATAATTAAGGATAGAGTGACTGAACGCTTTGAAAATTTTCAGCTATCAGAGAATCAGCATAGATTTGTAAAGGATAGGTTATGCCTGATGAACCTGTTTGAAATTTTTTGAAGAGGTGACTAAAGTAGTGGACGGGAATGTCTATGGATATTATTTGCTCAGACTTCCAGAAGGCATTTGATAACATCCCTCATAAGAGATTGTTAGCTAAAGTTGAAGTTCATAGAATTGAAGGGAAATTATTGACCTGGTTAGGAAACTGAGCGGCAGGAGACAGTGGGCTAATGGTAATGGGCTGGTACTCGAATTGGCAGGATGTGGCCTGCACGGATCTCTGTTGAGGCCTCGTCAATTCATATTTATTAATGACTTAGATGAAGGGATAGTAAACATGTCTAAATTTGCTGATGACACAAAGATAGGCAGCATTGTAAGTGTAGATGGAAGCCTAAGTTTACAAAGATATTAATAGATTTAAGTGAATGAGCAAAACTGTGACTAATGGATCACAATGTAGGTAAATGAGAAGGCATCCACTTTGGCCCTGAAGAGGATAGAATAGGGTATTTTCTAAATGGTGAAAAGCTAAAAACAGTGGAGGTCCAAAGAGACTTAGGTGTCCATGAATGCAAATCATTAAAATGTCATTGTAATTACAAAGAATAATCAGAGTCTAATGGAATGCTAGCCTTTATATTTAGAAGACCAGAATAGAAGTCATGCTTTTGCTGTACAAAGCCCTGGTTAGACCACAGTTCAGAGCAGTTTAATTCATCACACCTTAGGGAGGATATATTGGCCTTGGAAGGAGTGCAGCGTAGATTTACCAGAATTTAAAAAAATATCTTTCATGGGTTGTGGGCATTGCTAGCAAGACCAGCATTTGTTGCCTATCCCTAATTACTCTTGACAACCGAGTGGCTGCGAGGCCATTTCAGAGGGCAGTTAACAGTCAACCACATTGCTGTGGGTCTGGAGTCACATGTAGGCTAGACCAGATTTTTTTCAATGAACCTGTCAATTGAGTTTAAATTCCACCAGCTGCCATGGTGGGATTTGAACCCATGACCCCAGGACATTGGCCTAGGCCTCTGGATTACTAGTTCAGTGACATTACCACTACACCATTGACTGGAGTCCAAGGTTAGATTACGTGGAGTGATTTCATAGACTAGGGTTGTATTCTCTGGAATTTACAAAGTTAAAGGGTCATTTGATCGAAGTTTTCAAGGTATTGGGATTTTTGGGTAGATGGAGATAAACAAATTTTGCTGGTTGAGAAGACTAGGGCTAGGGATTATATCCTAACAGTCAGACACTTCAGGAGTAAAGTTAGGAAACACTTGTACACAGTCACAAAGGGTAGTAGAAGTTTGGAACTCTTCCACAAATGGCAATTGATTTTTTTTAAATACATTCATGGGATGTGGGCTTTGCTGGCCAGGCCACCATTTATTGCCCATCCCAAATTGCCCTTGAGAAGGTGGTGGTGAGCTGCCTTCTTAAAACGCTGCAATCCATTTGGGGTAGGTACACCCACAGTGCTATTAGGAAGGGAGTTACAGGATTTTGACCCAGCGACAGTGAAGGAATGGCGATATAGTTCCAAGTCAGGATGGTGTGTGACTTGGAGGGGAACTTGCAGGTGGTGGTGTTCCTATGCATTTGCTGCCCTTGTCCTTTCGGTGGTAGTGGTCGTGGGTTTGGAAGGTGCTGTCTAAGGAGCCTTGGTGCGTTGCTGCAGTGCATCTTGTAGATGGTACACACTGCTGCCACTGTGTGTCGGTGGTGGAGGGAGTGAATGTTTGTGGATGAGGTGCCAATCAAGCGGGCTGCTTTGTCCTGGATGGTGTCGAGCTTCTTATGTGTTGTTGGAGCTGCACTCATCCAAGCAACTGGAGAGTATTCCATCACACTCCTGACTTGTGCCTTGTGGACAGGCTTTGGGGAGTCAGGAGGTGAGTTACTCGCCGCAGGATTCCTGGCCTCTGACCTGCTGTTGTAGCCACGGTGTTTATATGGCTATTCCAGTTCAGTTTCTGGTCAATGGTAGCCCCTAGAATGTTGATAGTGGGGGATTCAGCGATGGTAATGCCATTGAATGTCAAGGAGAGATGGTTAGATTCTCTCTTGTTGGAGATGGTCATTGCCTGGCACTTGTGTGGCGCGAATGTTACTTGCCACTTATCTGTCCAGGCTGTGCTGCATTTCTATACGGACTGCTTCAGTATCTGAGGAGTCACGAATGGTGCTGAACATTGTGCAGTCATCAGTGAACATCCCCACTTCTGACCTAATGATTGAAGGAAGGTCATTGATGAAGCAGCTGAAGATGATTGGGCCTCGGACACTACCCTGAGGAACTCCTGCAGTGATGTCCTGGAGCTCAGAAGATTGACCTCCAACAACCACAACCATCTTCCTTTGTGCTAGGTATGACTCCAATCAGTGGTGATTTTTCCCCTGATTCCCATTGACTTCAGTTTTGCTAGGGCTCCTTGATGCCATACTTGGTCAAATGCTGCCTTGATATCAAGGGCAGTCACTCTCACCTCACCTCTTCAGTACAGCTCTTTTGTCCATGTTTGAACCAAGGCTGTAATAAGGTCAGGAGCTGAGTGGCCGTGACAGAACCCAAACTGAGCATCACTGAGCAGGTTATTGCTAAGCAAGTGCTGCTTGATGACACTGTCGATGACACCTTCCATCACTTTACTGATGATTGAGAGTTGACTGATGGGGCGGTAATTGGCCGGGTTGGACTTGTCCTGCTTTTTGTGTACAGGACATACCTGGGCAATTTTCCACATTGCTGGGTAGATGCCACTAATGTATCTGTACTGGAACAGCTTGGCTAGGGGCACGGCAAGTTCTGAAGCACAATTCTTCAGTACTATTGCCGGAATATTGTCAGGGCCCATAGCCTTTGCAGTATTCAGTGCCTTCAGTCGTTTCTTGATATCATGCGGTGTGCATCGAATTGGCTGAAGTCTGGCATCTGTGATGCTGGGGACTTCAGGAGGAGGCCGAGATGGATCATCCATTCGGCACTTCTGACTGAAGATTGTTGCAAATGCTTCTGCCTTATCTTTCACACTGATGTGCTGGGCTCCCACATCATTGAGGATGGGGATATTTATGGAGCCACCTCCTCCAGTTAGTTGTTTGTCCACAACCATTCACGGCTGGATGTGGCAGGACTGCAGAGCTTATATCTGATCTGTTGGTTATGGGATCGCTTAGCTCTGTCTATCGCATGCTGCTACGCAGTTTGGCATGCAAGTAGTCCTGCGTTGTAGCTTCACCAGGTTGACATCTCATTTTGAGGTATGCCTGGTGCTGCTCCCAGCATTCCTTCCTGCACTCTTCATTGAACCTGGGTTGGTCTCCTGGCTTGATGGTAATGGTAGAGTGGGGGACATGCTGCGCCATGAGGTGATAGGTTCTAGTTGAGTACAGTTCTGCTGCTGCTGATGGCCCACAGTGCCTCATGGATGCCAGTTTTGCAATGCTAGATCTGTTCGAAATCTATCCTATTTAGCATGGTGGTAGTGCCACACAACACGATGGAGGGTATCCTCAATGTGAAGGCGGGACTTTATCTCCACAAGGACTGTGCAGTGGTCACTCCAACCAATACTGTCATGGACAGATGCATCTGCGGCGGCAGATTGGTGAGGACAAGGTCAAGTGTGTTTTTCCCTTTTGTTGGTTCCCTCACCACCTGCTGCAGACCCAGCCTCGCGGTTATGTCTTTTAGGACTCGGCCAGCTCGGTCAGTAGTGGTGCTACCGAGCCACTCTTGGTGATGGACATTGAAGTCCCCCACCCAGAGTACATTCTGCGCCCTTGCCACCCTCAGTGCTTCCTCCAAGTGGTGTTCAATATGGAGGAGTACTGACTCATCAGCTGAGGGAGGGCGGTAGGTGGTAATCAGCCCATGTTTGACCTGATGCCATGAGACTTCATGGGGTGTGGAGTCGATGTTGAGGACTCCCAGGGGAACTCCCTCCCTACTGTATACCACTGTGCCATCACTTCTGCTGGCTCTTTCCTGCCCGTGGGACAGGACATACCCGGGGATGGTGATGGCAGTGTCTGGGACATTGTCTGTGAGGTATGATTCTATGAGTATGACTATGTCAGGCTGTTGCTTGACTAGTCTGTGAGACAGCTCTCCCAACTTTGGCACAAGTCCCCAGATGTTAGTAAGGAGGACTTTCGACAGGGCTGGGTTTGCCATTGTCCTTTCCGATGCCTTGGTCGATGCTGGTTGGTCTGTCCAGTTTCATTCCTTTTTATTGACTTTGTTGCGGTTAGATACAACTGAGTGACTTGCTGGCCCATTTCAGAGGGCATGAAAGAGTCAACCACATTGCTGTGGGTCTGGAGTCACATGTAGGCCAGACCAGGTGAGGACAGCAGATTTCCTTCCCTAAAGGACATTAGTGAACCTATGCTAGATCAATAGTTAACTTTTTGTTATCCAGAGGTATGAAGGGATATGGAATGAAGGCTGGTATGGAATTAGGTCACAGATCAGCCATGATGTGATTGAATGGCAGAACAGGCTCGAGGATCTAAAGGGCCTACACCTGTTCCTATCCTGTTGAAATCTATTCCACTGCTACTAATCCACAAATAGATAGTATCACACAGAAAACTAAGAGTGATTTTGATCCTGTCCGATCTCTATAAGCAGTAAAGAGCAGTAAATATGGTTGCGAAACTATTACCATCCTAACTCTCAGCAAATCCTGTGCTTGTTCACCCACATTGGCTCCTGCTTAAAACAACTTCTATGACCAAGCTTTTGGTCACCTACCGTAATTATATTCTCTTGTGACTTGGTGACAAATTTTGCTGAACACTCCTTTGCAGCACGTTGGAGTATTTTACTATAATAAAGACCCTATATAAATATAAATTGTCATAGTAGAGAAATGTATCACACTGTTGTTACAACCAGGTGAGAAAGGTGTCATGGGGCCCCTATCAGCCTTCACCTGGTCTTACTGTGACAGGGTTTAATTTTAAACACACCGTGTTTTGAGCTCCCCCTTGGTCAATCCTTGTTCATCGCTTTCCAATTATAAGGCAAAGAAATGAGTACAAACAGGCTTTCTTATGTTTAAAGAAGAAAAGTGAAATTTATTAAAACTTAAACTCTAATTCAGTTAACGCCTATGGATACACACTGTGTCCCACAGTAGCATGCATACATGATATGCACATGCAAATAGAGACAGAAGAGAGCAGAAGAAAAATAAAGTGGAGAGGTTTGAGGAAATATCTGAAGGATTTCTTGTTACAGTGCTTCGAGCTCACTGTAGTCCTTTTGTAGGTAGGTCTTGCTTGTAGGTAATTCTTGCCTTCGTTGGGGCCCAGTATTCTTCTCAAATCTTGTTCACTGCAGGAGACGTTTCCCACTTGGGGTTCATGTGTCTTCAATGGATTCCAAAACTGGTGAGAAAGAGATGAGCAGACAGGAGAGAGATGTTCTTAATCCAGGAGCCAAGAGCTTTTTGCCAATTCAAATTCAAAAAAGCTCAGGTTGCCCAGCAGGTTAGTCATGTGATTAGTGGGTGTGACCATGCCCGTTTGTGTATTCGGCCATCTTGGCAATCAACCTGGAATGCGAGCTCTTCCACTCTCCATGTCTGTGGATTAAATTGGAGCAGGGAATGGTCCCTTTGTCCTTTCCAAGTACTGTCTGTTAATAATATGCAAAAATGTCCTTCCAGCCAGGGGCTTGGCAACCCCTTGTAATAGGCCGCCTTTTAATTCTAGCAACAATTTTAACATTTAATGTCCATGGCAAAATTAATGTGCCTCATCCTTGGCAGGTGGGGGCCTGTATGACCTGCCCCATTTCTATATCACACTGTTAAAAATGTTTCCCGTCTCTATAAACAGTATGAGAGTAACAGTCGCTTGGACACGTGACCAAGGATTTAAAGGCAAATCATGTTTAACTTGATTGAGTTTTTTGGTGAGGTTAATGGAGAGGGTTGATGTGGTGTACATGGGCTTCCAAAAGGCATTTGATAAAATGCCATATAATAGGCTTTCCAGCAAAGTTGAAGCCGATGGAATAAATGGTATAGTAGCAGCATTGAACATAGTTGGCTGAGTGACAGGAAACGAGTCATGGTGAATGGTTGTATTTTGGACTGGAGGAAGCTTTATAGTGGGAGCCCCCCAATGGTCGGTGTTGGGACCTCTGCTTTTCTTGATCTATATTCATCACCTAGACTTGTGTGTACAGGGCACAAATTTCAAAATTTGCAAATGACACAAAAACTTGGAAGTATTATGAAATGTGAGTAGGATAGTGATAAACCTTGAGGACGTAGACAGGCTGGTGGAATGGCAGATGAAATCTTATGTAGAGAAGTGTGAAGTGATTCAATTTGGTCGGAAGACTGATGAGAGGCAATAAAAATAAAGGATACAATTCTAAAGGAGATGTAGAAACCGATGGACCTGGGGGTATATGTGCACAAATCACTGAAGCTGGCAGGGCAGCTTGAGAACGCAGTTAATAAAGCATATGGAAACCTGTATAAAACACTGGTTTGGTCTCAACTGGAGTATTGTGTCCAGTTCTTGGCACCACACTTTAGGCAGGATGAGAGGCCGTAGAGAGGGTGCAGAAAAGATTCACGAGAATGGTTCCGGGGTGAGAAACTTCAGTTATGCGGACAGATTGGAAAAGCTGGGACTGTTCTCCTTAGGGAAGAGAAGGTCGAGAGGATATTTGTTCTCAAAATCATGAGGGATCCGGATAGAGTCAATAGGTAGAAATTGTTCCTGTTGATGGAAAGGTTGAGACCCAGAGGACACGGATTTAAGGTGATTGGCAAAAGAATCAATGGCGACATGAAAAACCCCTTTTATGCAGTGAGTGGTTAGGATCTGGAATACACTGCCTGAGAGTGTGGTGGAGGTAGATTCAATTGTGGCTTTCAAAAGGGAATTGAATAAGTACCTGAAGAGAGAACATTTGCAGGGCTCTGGGGCTAGGTGAGTTGGTCTTGCAGAGAGTCAGCATGGACACGATGGGCCGAATGGCCTCTTCCTGTGATAACACCATTCACTGTCCCATCTCTACAAACAGTAAACAGAATAAATGTATCTGATAAATTAATTCTAATGAAAGCTTACAGACCTGAAATGTTAACTCTGCTTCTCTCTCCACCGATGCTGACAGACCTGCTGAATATTTCCAGCACTTTGTTTTTATTTCAGATTTCCATGTTTGCAGTATTTTGCTTTTAATAAATGTATCACTAATCATGCCTTATCTCCTAACAGTTATCAAGCAGTATTATAGAAAAAAGTATCACAATGTTTCTACCTGTCTCATTTTTATATCACACTGTTTAAAACCTACTTAAACTCTATAAGAAGTAAACAGCAGTATAATAAATGTATCACTGTTTAAACCTGCCCTATCATTATGAACAGCCTGAGAGAAATATATATATATATATGTTTACAATTAACAAAGACTTGCGCAAGAGGCCAGAATTGGAAAGCAGAGAACTAAATGGGGAGGAGATTCCATACAGAGGGAGGGGTGGGGCTGTGGACACATTTGAAAACTAGCCTGACCATTTTCAAATTGCAGTGTTGCTGGACTGGGTACCAGTGTAGGTCAGCAAGCACACTACCTAGTGGTTTAATTCTGTCCCATCTCTTTAAACTGTGAAATGTCAGTATAATAAATATATCTCACGCTGTTTAAATCTGTCCCATCTCTATGAAATAAATAGAAGCATTACATGATTTGAGAGTTTGTTGAAAGACTTTGGGAACTAAAGTGACATAGGTTGTAAACATAATATTTTACACTTATTGAAAGTGGAGAATGCAACAGTGTGTCCTGAATGAATCTATTCTGTGTTCAGGATTGGCAGCTGAAGTGTGCTCCATACTTTAGAATGAAGGGACAACATGGAAGTTCTGAGAGAACCTGGGACTTTGATCAGTGATCAGCCCGGATTGTCGGGGTCTCCCGGGCCAAGCCTTCAGTTTCCTGTCGTTCAGCAAGGGGATAGTTTTCACTGCACTGTATGTGGGAAGGGTTTCAATTGGCCCAGCCGACTGGACACACATCTGCGGATTCACACCGGAGAGAAACCATTTGAATGCAACGTGTGTATGAAGCGATTCTGCTCATTGGGTAACTTGAGACAACACCAGCGGATTCACACCGGAGAGAAACCCTTTGAGTGTACAGTGTGCAAGAAGCGCTTTTGCAGATCCAGTCACCTTACAAGTCATCAGCTGATTCACACAGGGGCAAAAGTATTTAACTGTAGCAAGTGTAACAAGTGTTTTAATACAGCCAGTAACTTAACAAGGCATCAACAAATCCACACAGAAGAGAAACCCTTTCGGTGTTCCATGTGTATAAAACGGTTTCGTTCCTCCAGTAACTTGATAGAACATCAGCAGATCCACAGCCGGGAGAAATCTTTTGAATGTCCAGTGTGTAAAAAGCGCTTTTACCGATCCAGTCACTTGACCAGACATCAACAAATTCACAGCAGAGGGAAACATTTGAATTTTTTGTGTGGAAAAGGATTTAAAAAATCGGGTTACTTGACATCAATGAATTAACAGCAGGAGAAATCGTTTGAGTGTGCAAGGTATAAAACATAATTTTATATGTCTAGTCAACCAATAAAACATTAAATACTTAATTTATTATGAAATTAAGTCAAGTTTTTAACCAGAGATTTGAACATCTTTAATTAAAATCTGACATCTATAAATAGTAGGAGTTAAAATAATTAAAAGTTATAGAATGAAAGAAACTTACAGTATTGAAGAAAGCCATTCAGCCCATCATGCTTATGCTGGCTGTTTGGAAGAGCAGTTGTACTTAGTTAACAAACAAATGTTAAACACTTAATTTGTTACAAATTATCTGAAATCAAAATAAATGTGAATATAATCCAGGTCTCAAGTAATTGCATTACAGCTAGAACTAAATAAAAACTTGAGCTAATGGTGCAGGAGCAGGAAGAGAAGCTAGTACAGATGAATTTCTGACTATGACTGGATAGTTAATGGAACCAGACTATTCAGGAGGAATTATCAGTTTTGAATGCATTTGTTCTGTATGAGGACTTCCAGCTAACTCATAAGGAAGGCTTTGATTTTACTATGTTTGGTCTACATGGTCCCCATGTCTTCCTTTGTGAATACTTGGGGGAAGCCACTCAATATTTGGTATCTCACACCTATCTTTAGTTCCCAGTCCTTTTGCATCTTTTATAGTTTGGACTTTTTTGCTGTTGTGCAAGAATTTTTTTAGTGTGCCGCTCTCCAAAGTCTCCCTTTGCCCCTTTGGTTATCTTTCAATGTGCTTATGTATTTTCTTGTATTCAATGAGCTTGTGTGGCGTGTAAGTGCAGAGACCGTTTGGGCCTAATGGGCTGTAGCCTCTGTCACTCTATCTCCTTTATCTCTGCAGGATTTGGACAGGATGTGTTTCTTCATTATCGCAGCTGCCATTCAGGACTCTTGGCTATGATTGCAAAAAAGTCAGTCTATTCCCATCTGTCAATCTCAAACTACCACTACTCTCATTCTTTGGGTTTACTTGCCTCTCACCCAGGCACTTCCTCACTCTACAGTGCTGCATATTTGACAAACCTACTCAGTTTTTGTCACTGCTATCTCAAACTTGTTGAACACTAAATTCAACTTCTACAGAATGGGTGCTAGTGGATCTGCTACCATCCGTTTTCCACGACTGATTAAGTTGAATTTCACTGCCTACATTTTTAACCAACTCTGTATTCATTGGATAGTTCTGGTAACTTGGTGGGGGTGGGGTTCCTGCACTTTTGAATCTTGTCTGCCTCACTTTCTTATATGGATAGTCACCGCTTATCTCATGCAAGGGTTTCCCTATGCCCTGAACAATTTCCTTTGAATCACCATATTTTGGCCAATACAGTCCAGACACCCCCTCATCCTGTGCAGCTTCAGAGTGTTATTGATTACTCCTCAAAGAGGGTGTCCTCCAGTAAATCGATTTCAGAAACTCATTTCAAGTTTGCAGCCCTGGGGGTAAAGCTAGGTTACAAGATGGCCCATATATTGAACTCAACATAGAACATTACAGCGCAGTACAGACCCTTCAGCCCTCGATGTTGCGCCGACCTGTGAAACCATCTGACCTACACTATTCCATTTTCATCCATATGTCTATCCAATAGTGATCACAGTGGGAATAGTGATCACAATTCCGTAAGCTTTAAAATACTCATGGACAAAGACGAGAGTGGTCCTAAAGGAAGAGTGCTAAATTGGGGGAAGGCCAACTATACCAAAATTCGGCAGGAGCTGGGAAATGTAGATTGGGAGCAGCTGTTTGAAGGTAAATCCACATGTGATATGTGGGAGGCTTTTAAAGAGAGGTTGATTAGCGTGCAGGAGAGACATGTTCCTGTGAAAATGAGGGATAGAAATGGCAAGATTAGGGAACCATGGATGACAGGTGAAATTGTGAGACTAGCTAAGAGGAAAAAGGAAGCATACATAAGGTCTAGGCGGCTGATGAAAGACGAAGCTTTGAAAGAATATCGGGAATGTAGGACCAATCTGAAACGAGGAATTAAGAGGGCTAAAAGGGGTCATGAAATATCTTTAGCAAACAGGGTTAAGGAAAATCCCAAAGCCTTTTATTCATATATAAGGAGAAAGAGGGTAACTAGAGAAAGGATTGGCCCACTAAAGGACAAAGGAGGAATGTTATGCTTGGACTCAGAGAAAATGGGTGAGATTCTAAACGAGTACTTTGCATCGGTATTCACCGAGGAGAGGGACATGACGGATGTTGAGGTTAGGAACAGATGTTTGATTACTCTAGGTCAAGTCGGCATAAGGAGGGAGGAAGTGTTGGGTATTCTAAAGGGCATTAAGGTGGACAAGTCCCCAGGTCCGGATGGGATCTATCCCAGGTTACTGAGGGAAGCGAGAGAGGAAATAGCTGGGGCCTTAACAGATATCTTTGCAGCATCCTTAAACACGGGTGAGGTCCCGGAGGACTGGAGAATTGCTAATGTTGTCCCCTTGTTTAAGAAGGGTAGCAGGGATAATCCAGGAAATTATAGACCGGTGAGTCTGACGTCAGTGGTAGGGAAGCTGCTGGAGAAGATACTGACGGATAGGATCTATTCCCATTTGGAAGAAAATGGGCTCATCAGTGATAGGCAACATGGTTTTGTGCAGGGAAGGTCATGTCTAACCAACTTAATAGAATTCTTTGAGGAAGTGACAAAGTTGATTGATGAGGGAAGGGCTGTCGATGTCATATACATGGACTTCAGTAAGGCGTTTGATAAGGTTCCCCATGGCAGGCTGATGGAGAAAGTGAAGGCGCTTGGGGTCCAAGGTGTACTAGCTAGATGGATAAAGAACTGGCTGGGCAACAGGAGACAGAGAGTAGCAGTAGAAGGGAGTTTCTCAAAATGGAGACGTGTGACCAGTGGTGTTCCACAGGGATCCGTGCTGGGACCACTGTTGTTTGTGATATACATTAATGATTTGGAGGAAAGTATAGGTGGACTGATTAGCAAATTTGCAGACGACACTAAGATTGGTGGAGTAGCAGATAGTGAAGGGGACTGTCAGAGAATACAGCAGAATATAGATAGATTGGAGAGTTGGGCAGAGAAATGGCAGATGGAGTTCAATCAGGGCAAATGCGAGGTGATGCATTTTGGAAGATCCAATTCAAGAGTGAACTATACAGTAAATGGAAAAGTCCTGGGGAAAATCGATGTCCAGAGAGATTTGGGTGTTCAGGTCCACTGTTCCCTGAAGGTGGCAACGCAGGTAAATAGAGTGGTCAAGAAGGCATACGGCATGCTTTCCTTCATCGGACGGGGCATTGAGTACAAGAGTTGGCAGGTCATGTTACAGTTGTATAGGACTTTGGTTCGGCCACATTTGGAATACTGCGTGCAGTTCTGGTCGCCACATTATCAAAAGGATGTGGATGCTTTGGAAAGGGTGCAGAGGAGGTTCACCAGGATGTTGCCTGGTATGGAGGGCGCTAGCTATGAAGAGAGGTTGAGTAGATTAGGATTATTTTCATTAGAAAGACGGAGGTTGAGGGGGGACCTGATTGAGGTGTACAAAATCATGCGAGGTATAGACAGGGTGGATAGCAAGAAGCTTTTTCCCAGAGTGGGGGTTTCAATTACTAGAGGACACGAATTCAAAGTGAAAGGGGAAAAGTTTAGGGGGGATATGCGTGGAAAGTTCTTTACGCAGAGGGTGGTGGGCACCTGGAACGCATTGCCAGCGGAGGTGGTAGATGCGGGCACGATGGAGTCTTTTAAGATGTATCTAGACAGATACATGAATGGGCAGGAAGAAAAGAGATACAGAAGCTTAGAAAATAGGCGACATGTTTAGAGAGAGGATCTGGATCGGCGCAGGCTTGGAGGGCCGAAGGGCCTGTTCCTGTGCTGTAATTATCTTTGTTCTTTGTTCAATGACCACTTAAACGCCCTTAAAGTTGGCGAGTCTACTACTGTTGCAGGCACGGCGTTCCACGCCCCTACTACTCTCTGTGTAAAGAAACTACCTCTGACATCTGTCCTATATCTATCACCTCTCAACTTAAAGCTATGTCCCCTCGTGTTTGCCATCACCATCCGAGGAAAAAGGCTCATGAAAGTTTTCCTGAACTAAAATCTTCTGGTATTACAGCCATCGTTGAATGTAGTTACTTCTGCATATCTATTATTCCATATATAATCCATTGAACCTTTAGAGAATGGATGTTTTTACATGTAACTTACTCTTCAAAATAAAGTGACAGAATTATATGTTTTAGCATTACCTAATGTGCCTTTCATGTTCCTTATCAGTGATTTCAGTTTTACATATCCTGATTGATGTGTCAATCAAATCCTTAGGATGAAGTCAGTTACAGAAATTCATGAACTATCAAAGACTTTCAGACCCTCCTGTGCGTGTGTTGGTTTCCCTCTAGGCCATATTCCTTTCACAAGATGTCTCCTTATGGTGTGCCCTTCGTATATAGCGATGTTTGTATAAATACAAATACATACAACTTTACAGACACAACCCCATCTCTCCCTGTGAAATTAAAAGACAAACTTCACAAGCCAATTTCAACTCTTGCATACAAAGTCACAGGGTTTTGTTACAGGATCAAAGGGACAATCAAACTTCTAGTGAAATCAATTCCAATTGAAAAGATAATGAATACATTAATGTAATTAGAAATTAACAGCAGTCCCACTTAATTAATCCAGTTGTTTTACTTTAGTCTTTTTCTGGTGTCCTTATTAATCTTTACCTCAAACCTTATTATGTTTGAATCACTTGTCTGGATGTGCCCCTGTGCTTACTTTCTCTTATCTGTTCTGGTTCATTTCCAATTACTGGATTCAGCACTGATGTCTTTTTTACAGTTTGGGCAAGAAAGGAGTCCTGCACGCATTGTAAAATAGGAACGAGAAATTCCCACCAAATAGCAGATTTGTGACATTTTGGTTTTGGAAATCCACCATTGGCTTCTCCCTTTCCAACTGTCAAGTGAAGTTCCGATTTTTATTTTTTAAAGCCAGTCTTTTGCTCAAAGTTGAAAGGGACTAGGTGGGGGAGGTGGGGGATGGGAGAAAGACAGATTGATGGGGAAGAGTGAGTGAAATGGGTGGAGAGAGAGGCGGACAGAGAAAGAGACTGAGGGAGAGAGACAGAGATTGGGGGGAGTATAACAACCCGGTAAGAAAGGTATTACCATAACAAGGTTTAATTTTAAACACACCATGTTTTTAGCTCTCCCTTGGTGATTCCTTGTTCACCGCTTTCCAATTATGAGACAAAAAAATCAATTCAGACAGGTTTTCTTAGATTTAAAGAAGAAAGGTTGAACTTTATTAATCTTAAACTCTAATTCGGTTTAATGCCTACGGATACGCGGCACGCCCACGCTAGCATGCATATGTGATGCACACATGCAGATAGAGACAGAAAAGAGCAGAAGAAATAAAGCAGAAAAGTTTGAGGCAATATCTGAAGATGGTTTTGGTTACTGTTCTTCGAGTTTGCTGTAGACTCCTTGATTGTAGGTAGGTCTTGCTTTTTATTGGAGCCCAGTATTCTTCTTAAACCTTGTTCGATGTAGGAGACTTTTCTCTCTTGAGGTTCATGTGTCTTTAGTGGGTCCAGAGGCTTGTGAGAAAGAGATTGGAGCAGCCAGGAGAGGTCTTCTCAGCCCAGGAGCAAACAGTCTTTCTGAATTTAAACTTCTGTACAATTCAAGAAAACTTCCCCAGCAGGTTAGTCACATGACCAGCTGGTGGAACCACTTCTGTGTTTGTGGATTCTCTTGTCTGAGCAGACGCTGGAATGTCATCTCTTACAATACCTGGTGATCAAAGTCCATTTTAGGATAAGGGAAGTAACGTCTCTTGTTCCTATTGGAATGCAAATCTCCTCCAGCCAAGTATCTGGCAGCCCTTGTGATAGGCCTTCTCTTCCCAGCAACAATTTGAAATTGTTGTCCATATGGCGAAATTTATATGCTTCATTTTTGGCAGGTGGGGGCCCAGCATGTCAGAGAGACTGAGGGACAGAGAGAGATAGAGGTCGAGGGGGAAGCGGGCCAGCACACATCCAGAGGCTTAGGGCGGAGTGACGCTGAGGGAGCACATAGAGCGAGAGTCAAGCAAACAGCCCTTTAAACCAGCACCCTCCCTGGGAGTAGAGGGAGGGGGAGTGAGAGAGAGACAGGGGTAGAGAGATAGCCACAGTGTTGGGGGTGGGGTCACAAATGATAGACACTGTGAGAGAGATCAAGGTCACTCCTGACAGATGGACAGCTATTGAAATTCTCCAATTTACTGCATCAAGTGTGGGCAGCCATTGATTACTTGTGCAAGCAAGAAAAATGCCAGGTATCTCACTAAATCAGTGTCCAACATAGTGATGAGAAAGTAAGTTAATAAATCAGTCTTATTTAAAGCTTGTTCACAAACAAACATTTTTTGTTGTTTTATATAATAAAATACATTTCTAATGCCTATATCTTTCCAAAATTTGTTCACCGGCCCCAATGTAGAACAAAAATTGTAATGTGGCCCCTCACACAAAAAAGTTGGACACCTCTGCAGTTTCCGACCTTCAGCCCTAAAAGACAGACTTTCAAAAAAAAAAGAGAACTGTCAGCTTGACTGCAGCTTCTGACTTCAGGGCAGCTTTGTGGCTTTTTGGCAGGCTTTTAAAAAAAATCGGAACTGAGTTTTGGTGTTAAAATTTACTTCATCCTTCATAATATGATACACTAACTGTATCGAAGGCTAAAATATTGGAATGCTGAGATTGCTTTGGTGATTTTATACAAATTCATTGTTCTACCATCTTGATGATAATCGAAGGTAAACACGAAGAAAACTGATGTTTCCACACATTTGAAGTGGCCTGGAAGCATTTGCATTCATTACAGATCATTAACAGTGCTATCATTACATGAATCCTTGTCCAGAAACACAATCTTTTTTTTGTCTTTGGCCACTCTCACCCCTGGTAAAAACCCTGCTGCCTGTTCCTCTCTTGCTACCTTTTGTTAGTTTATTTGTGGTTAGTTAAAATCTCCCATTATTACTCCATGTCCTTTATTTATTTCTTTCATTTGATGAATTTTTTCCTGCATCTCCTTTCTACTTTTATATGATGTGGCGTGTACCCCTATTAGTATGACTGATCTGTCATCTTTTATTTCAATTCATATGGATTTTGATTCAAACCTTCTGTTAGTTATGTCCCTTTTCCTATTGCCAATGTTACCTTTAATTGGTACAGCTACTCTAAAACTCTTCTTCCTTCCCTATACTTTAAGTATGTTATCTCCTGCGACGATTAACTGTCAGTTAAATTAGCCGTGCCCCTAGCCAAGCTGTATCAGTACAGCTGCACCCCTGGCATCTACCTGACAATGGAAAATTGCCCAAGTATGTCCTCTCCACAAAAAGCAGGACAAATCCAATTCGGCCAAATACTCCTCCATCAGTCTACTCTCGATCATCAGCAAAATGATGGAAGGTGACATCGACAGTGCTATCGAGCAACAACCTGCTCACCAATGCTCAGTTACCATTCTGCCAGAGCCACTCGGCTCCAGACCTCATTACAGCCTTATTCCAAACATGGACAAAAGAGCTGAATTCCGGTGGTGAGGTGAGAATGACTGGCCCTTGACATCAAGGTAGCATTTGACTCTAGCAAAGTTGAAGTCAATGGGAATTGGGAAACTCTCCAATCGTTGGAATCATATCTAGCACAAAGGAAGATGGTTGTGGTTGTTGGAGGCCAAATATCTCAGCTCAGGTCAGAAGTGGGGATGTTTGCTGATAACGCAATGTTCAGTACCATTTGCAACTCGTCAGATACTGAAGCAATCCGTGTCCGCATGCAGCAAGGACCTGGATAACATTCAGGCTTGGGCTGAAAAATGGCAAGTAACATTCATGCCACACAAGTGCCAGGCAATAACCATTTCCAGCAAGACTGAATCTAACCATCTCCCCTTGATGTTCAATGACATTACCATTGCTGAATCACCCACTATCAACATCCTGGGGGTTATCATTGACCAGAAACTTAACTGGAGTAGCCATATAAGTACTGAGGCTACAAGAACAGGTTAGAGGCTGGGAATTCTGCAGCAAGTAACTCACCTCCTGAGAATTCCCAGCCTCTGACTTGCTCTTGCAGCCATAGTATTTATGTGGCTGGTCCAGTTCAATTTCTTGTTAATGGTAACCCCCCAGGATGCTGATGGTGGGGGATTCAGTGATGGTAATACCGTTAAATGTCAAGGAGAGGTGGTTAGATACCCTCTTGTGGCAGTGGTCTGGCACTTGTGTAGTGAAAATATTACTTGCCACTTATCAGCCCGAGCCTGAAAGTTGTCCAGGTCTTGCTGTATGCCTGGACTGTTTCAGTATCTGAGGTGTTGCATTTGGTGCTGAACATTGTGCAATCATCAGCGAACATCCCCACTTCTGACCTTACATTGATGAAGCAGCTGAAGATGATTGGGCCTAGCACGCTACCCTGAGGAACATCTACCCTGGAGCTGAGATAATTGGCCTCCAACAACCACAACCATCTTCTTTTGCACTGGGTATGACTCCTGCCTGTGGAGAGTTTCCCCAATTACCATTAATTTCAAACTTGCTCGAGCTCCTTAATGCTGTACTAAGTCAAATGCCCCCTTGATCTCACTTCACTTCTGGAATTCAGCTCTTTTGTCCATGTTTGGACAAAGGCTGTAATGAGGTCAGGTATCGAGTAGCCCTGGTGGAACCCAAATTGAGTATCACTGAGAAGGTATTGTTGAGTAAGTGCCGCTTGTTAGCACTGTCGATGACACCTTCCATCACTTTGCTGATGATTGAGAGTAGGCTGATGGGCGGTAATTGGCCGGATTGGATTTGCCCTGCTTTTTGTGGACAGGACATACCTGGGCAATTTTCCACATTGCCGGTTAAATGCCAGTGCTGTAGCTGTACTGGAACAGTTTGGCTCGGGTCATGCCTAGTTCTGGAGCACAGGTCGACAGTACAACAGCCAGGATGTTGTCCGTGCCCATAGCGTTTGCAGTATCCAGTGAGGTCCTGCAAAACTCTGCATCCCATGTCCTAACTCGCATTCAGTTCCATACCCCCGTGCTCGCTGACCTATGTTGGTTCCCTTTATATGAAATATTTCATTCTTGTTTTTAAATCCTTCCATGACCCTTCCCCTCCCTCTCTCAGTAATCTGCTCCAGACCTATAACTCTGTGAGGTACCTGCACTCCAATTCTGATCTCTTACACATCAAAGAACAGTACAGCACAGGAAGAGGCCATTCGGCCCTCCAAGTCTGTGCCGATCTTGATGCCTGTCTAAACTAGAACCTTCTGCACTTCCGGGGTCCGTATCCCTCGATTCCCATCCTATTCATGTATTTGTCAAGATGTCTCTTAAACGTCTCTGTGGTACCTGCTTGCACCACCTCCCCCAGCAGCAGGTTACAGGCACTCAGCACCCTCTGTGTAAAAAGCTTGCCTCGCACATCCCCTCTAAACTTTGCCCCTCGCACCTTAAACCTATGTCCCCTAGTAACTGACTCTTCCACCCTGGGAAAAAGCTTCTGACTATCCACTCTGTCCATGCCACTCATAACTTTGAAAACCTCTATCATGTCGCCCCTCCACCTCTGTCGTTCCAGTGTAAACAATCCGAGTTTATCCAACCTCTCCTCATAGCTAATACCCTCCAGATCAGACAACATCCTGGTAACCTCTTCTGTACCCTCTCCAAAGCCTCCACATCCTTCTGGTAGTGTGGCGACCAGAATTGTACGCAATATTCCAAGTGTGGCCAATTAAGGTTCTGTACACCTGCAGCATGACTTGCCAATTTTTATACTCTTTGCCCCGACCGATGAAGGCAAGCATGCCTTATGCCTTCTTGACTACCTTATCCACCTGCGTTGCCACTTTCAGTGATCTGTGGACCTGTACACCCAGATCTCTGTGCCTGTCAATACTCCTAAGGGTTCTGCCATTTACTGTATACTTCCCAGCTGTATTAGACCTTCCAAAATGCATTACCTCACATTTGTCCGAATTAAACTCCATCTGCCATTTCTCCGATTTTAATTTTAATCCCTGATTTTAATCGCTCCACCATTGGTAGCCGTGCCTTCAGCTGCCTAGACCCTGAGCTCTGGATTCCCCTCCCCAAACCTCTCTGCCCCGTTGCTTGCTTTCCTTCTTTAAAACACTCCTTAAAACCGAGCACTGTGATCAAACTTTTGATCATCTGACCTAATATCTCCTTATGTGGCTAGATGTTAAATTTTGTTTGACACACCAGTGATGTGCTTTGGGATGGTTCACAGGGTTTAACGTGCTATATAAATGCAAGTTGTTCTTGTTGTTAGCTCAGATTGCTGAGAGATCAGGGAAGGGATTTGGGAGGTGTTGCCCATAATTATAGGAGTGTGATAGGAGACTGGAGAGACACCAGTAGATTGTAAACAGTTTAGTGTGGTATCTGTGTTCTAAAATTGGGGAGAAGCCACACATAGGTAATTACAGATGTACTGACCTTACTTCCATTCTATGTAAAATAAAGGAATCGACAATTAGGATAAACCTGAGTACATTTGACAATGTGGGAATTCCAACATGCGTTTGAAAAGAGATGAGGAACAATGGAAAGATGAAATGTAATACAGACAAATGCGCAAAGGTAGGAAAACAGACCACGTGTGTACTTGAGGAATGGTGCAGAATGAGGTAAATAAGCTAAAAGAGACCTAGACTTGATCTTAAATATGTTCAACCTAGGCCAAGCAGCAACAAACAGAAAGTTGAACAGTATAACTAAAGGAATTAAATATATATGCAAGGCGATAGTTGAATATTGTAAAGTGCTGGTTAGACTGTTCTGTAAATACTGTGTGATTAGATTGTGGAAAAGCAGTGTGTGCATTGGTCCCATTGTTAACTCATTGCATGTGTATTGCCGTATAACTAATGATGGGATTGTGGGGTGGTATGTGTAAGAGTTCAGCTGTTTGTGAGTATTATATAGAGATGGAAGAATTGGGGCAACACAAAAACAAAATACTGTGAATGGTGGAAATCTGAAATTAAAACAGAAAGTGCTGGAAATACTCAGCAGCTGGTCAGGCAGCATCTATGGAGAGAGAAGCAGAGTGAACGTTTCAGATCAATGACCTGAATCAAAACTTAGGTAGAATTAGGATATGTGTGTGTGGAACGGTACCACTTCTATCTCGGTGCATTCATTTATAATTAGGAATAGTAGCAATTTTAAGCTCATTATATTGTTGCTTAAAGTAAAACAGGATTGAAGAAACAAAAGCAGAACCATGTGCCACTAAAATATCACTGCAATGATTTCTGTTTCAGGGTGGGCATACAGGCTGTTATATTTGATAGTGTGACTGTTTCCACAGCCAGAACTCCTCCAGTGAATAAAGCACAATATTCTCACTGATCAAGCCTGTGATGTGTTTTGAAACTGCTCCCTGCCTCTTGCACTGAGTGAATGTTGACTGAGCTCCTGCTGCATTAGACACCAGGTTCCTTCATGGTTTCCCCCATCTCGCTGCTGTGCGTTTTAAAATTACCAGCGCATCTCATTTCACATCACAGTAGCTTCATAAAATTCAGAAGGAGGCCGTTCAGCCCATAATGCTTGTGCTAGCTCTTGAAAGTGCTATCCAAATAGTTCTGCTCCCAGCTCTGTCCTCATAACCCTGTATTTTTTTTTTCCATTCAAGAATTTATCCAGTTCTGGTTTGAAAGTTGAATCTGCTTCCACCACACTTTCAGGTAGTGGATTCCAGATCACAACAACTCTGTGTAAAAACAAAATGCTTCATGTTTCCTCTGGTTCTCTTGTGAATTTCCTTAAATCTGTGTCCTCTGGTTCCTGACCCTTCTGCCACTGGAAATACTTTCTCCTTATTTACTCTATCAAAATCCTTCATGAATGTGAACACTGCTATCAAATCCCCTCTGAACCTTCTCTGCTGTAAGGAGATCAATCCCAGCTTCTTCAGTCTCTCCACATAATTGAAGTCACTCAACTCTAATGCCATTCTTGTAAACCTCCTCTGCGCCCTCTCCAGGTCCTTGATATCCTCCCTGAAGTGGAGTGCTCAGTGTTGAATACAACACTCTAGCTGAGGCCTAAAAGGGGTGGAATTCTTAAAGTGCATAGAGAGCTTTTTGAGCCGGCATGTAGAAAGTCCTACAAGAGAAGGGGCAGTACTGGACCTAATCCTAGGGAATGAAGCCAGACAAGTGGTAGAAGTGTCAGTAGGGGAGCATTTTGGGGATAGTGACCATAACTCTAAGATTTAAGGTTGTTCTGGAAAAGGACAAAGATGGACCGGAAATAAAGGTACTGAATTGGGGGAAGGCTGATTTCAATATGATAAAACAGGATCTGGCCAAAGTGGACTGGGAGTAGCTACTTGTAGGAAAGTCTACATCAGACCAGTGGGAGTCATTCAAAGAGGAAATAGTGAGAGTTCAGAAGTTCAGAGCTAACATGTACCCATTAAGGTGAAGGGTAGGACCAACAAGTCCAGGGAACCCTGGATGTCAAGTGATATAGAGGATTGGATCAGGAAAAAAAAAGGAGGCTTATGGCAGATTCAGAGGGCTGAAAACAGCGGAGGCCCTAAAGGAGTATAGAAAGTGTAGAGGGGTACTTAAAAAAATAATTAGGAGAGCGAAGAGGGGACATGAAAAAACACTGGAGGGCAAGATAAAGGAAAATCCCAAGGTGTTTTATAAGTATATTAAGGACAAGAGGATAACCAGGGAAAGAGTAAGGCCCATTAGGGACCAAAGTGGCAATCTATTTTTGGAGCCAGAGGACATAGATGAGGTTTTAAATGATTACTTTTCATCAGTATTCACTTTGGAGAAGGACGATGTAGGTGTCAAGATTAGGGAGGGGGATTGTGATATACTTGAACAAAATAGCATTGAAAGGGAGGAAGTATTAGTTGTTTTAGCGGGCTTCAAAGTGGATAAATCCCCAGGCCCGGATGAGATGTATCCCAGGCAAGGGAGGTCATTGCAGGGGCTCTGACACAAATTTTCAACTCCTCTCTGTCCACAGGAGAGGTACCAGAGGACTGGAGGACAGTGAATGTGGTACCATTATTCAAGAAGGGTAGCAGGGACAAACCAGGTAATTACAGGCCGGTGAGTCTAACATCAGTGGTTGGGAAACTATTGGAAAAAATTCTGAGGGACAGGATTAATCTCCACTTGGAGAGGCGGGGATTAATCAGGGATAGTCAGCATGGCTTTGTCAGGGGGAGATCATGTCTAGCAAAATTGATTGAATTTTTCAAGGAGGTGACTAGATGTGTAGATGACGGTAAAGCAGTTGATGGAGTCTACATGGACTTCAGTAAGGCTTTTGAGAAGGTCCCACATGGGAGATTGGTTAAGAAAGTAAGAGTCCATGGGATCCAGGGCAATTTGGCAAATTGGATCCAAAATTGGTTTAGTGGCAGGAGGCAGAGGGTGATGGTTGAGGGTTGTTTTTGCGAGTCGAAGCCTGTGACCAGTGGTGTACCGCATGGATGGGTGCTGGGACCCTTGCTGTTTGAGGTGTACATTAATGATTTAGACGTGAATATAGAAGGTATGATCAGTAAGTTCGCAGATGACACGGAAACTGGTGGTGTCGCAAATAGTGAGGAGGAAAGCCTTCAATTACAGGACGATATCGATGGGCTGGTAAGATGGGGGGAGCAGTGGCAAATGGAATTTAATCCTGAGGTGATGCATTTTGGGAGGACTAACAAGGCAAGGGAATATACCAATGGATGGTAGGACCCTCGGAAGTACAGAAGGTCAGCGGGACCTTGGTGTAGTTGTCCATAGATCACTGAAGGCAGCAGCACAGGTAGATAAGGTTGTTAGGAAGGCATATGGGATACTTGCCTTTATTAGCCGAGGCAAAGAATATAAGACAGGGAGGTTATGATGGAGCTGTATAAAATGCTAGTTAGGCCACAGCTGGAGTATTGTGTACAGTTCTGGACACCACACTATTGGAAGGATGTGATTGCACTGGAGAGGGTGCAGAGGAGATTCACCAGGATGTTGCCTGGGCTGGAGCATTTCAGCTATGAAGAGAGACTGAAAAGGCTAGGGTTGTTTTCCTGAGAGCAGAGAAGGCTGAGGGGGGACATGATTGAGGTGTACAAAATTATGAAGGGCATAGATAGGATCGACAGGAAGACACCTTTTCCCTTAGCAGAGGGGGTCAATAACCAGGGGGCATAGATTTAAGGTTTAGAGGGGATTTGAGGAAAACCTTTTTCACCCAGAGGGTGTTTAGAATCTGGAACACACTGCCTAAAGCGGTGGTGGAGGTAGGAACTCTCACAACATTTAAGAGGTATTTGGATGAGTACATTCAAGGCTATGGGCCAAGTGCTGGAAAATGTACTTGATGGCCAGCACAGACACGATGGGCCGAAGTGCCTGTTTCTGTGCTGTATAACTCTGATGACTCTAAACCTACAAACGTTTATAACTTACTTGCTTTTGTACTTTATTCCTCTACTTATAATGCCGAAGATCCATAGGGTTTTTTAAACAGCCTACCCATAGGCTCGCTTTGTGCAACATAGTATGATGATTCTGATATTTTAAAAGAGAATTTTGGAAATTATTCAATGACTGAGAAGTGCTTTAAAATGTATTTGGACCGTTGCTTCTGCCTGTGTTCCTTTCTTGTTCCTTTATCTTTCCTAAATGAAACACATTTCTCTACCGAAATAAATGCTGCTGAGTCTGTTATCGTCTGTAAAGACTAGTTCACATTTCCAATGTAGAGTCTTTGTTTTGACAAAGGGCCTACACCTGAATCATTAATAAATATAGATATATCACTGTATATTACCGCTCGGTGGTACCGGAGGAGGTGGAAGCAGTCCGGGGCTGGCGGGTGCTACTCCCGCTCCGGCAGTCGGGCAGCTGTCAGCTGTAGTTTATCCAGACTCCAGGCGACCAGGAGCCCAGTGTCAGCCTGTGGGACGCTGATATCGAGGAGGCCGTGCAGGCTGTGGGCTGGCCTGCTCGCCAATGGTGGGAGTTGATGAAATGTTTTACTACCTGCACCCCCCCCCCTCCCCCTTCCCACCCTCGCGCCCCCCTCCCAGCTCACCTCTCCCTTCCCCCCACCACCTTCCCAGCTCCCCGCTCGCACCATCTCCCCCTGCACCCCCTCCCCTACCCCCCTGCAGCCCCCTTCTTCGCACCCCCCTTCCTCGCTTCCCCTCGCACCCCCTTCCCTCGACCTTCCCACCGCAACCCTCCCCCTCGCACCCCCTTCCCCCCACCTTCTCCCACCAACATCCACCTATCCCTGAGCAGGGGCCCTAACAACCCCACTGCCTTGGTCCAGTAAACCTACTCAGCATCTCTGCTCCAACACTCTGCTCCCCACCTGAAGTTAAAGACCAGTTCTACGAGGAACTCCATAATATCATTAGTAGCATTCCTAATACCGAACATCTGTTCCTGCTGGGGGACTTTAATGCCAGGGTTGGGGCCGACCATGACTCATGGCCCTCCTGCCTTGGGCGCGATGGCATTGGAAGGATGAATGAGAATGGACAAAGACTGCTGGAGTTGTGTACCTATCGCAACCTCTGCATCACCAACTCGTTCTTTCATACTAAACCCTGTCACCAGGTTTCTTGGAGGCACCCAAAATCACGTCATTGGCACCAGCTGGACCTCATCGTCACAAGGCGAGCCTCTTTAAATAGCGTTCAAATCACACGCAGCTTCCACAGTGCGGACTGCGACACCGACCACTCCCTGGTGTGCAGCAAGGTTAGTCTCAAACCAAAGAAGCTGCATCACTCCAAGCAGAAGGGCCGCCCGCGCATCAACACGAGCAGAATTTCTTGTCCACAGCTGTTACATAAGTTTCTAAATTCACTTGAAAAAGCCCTTCAAAACACTCCTACAGGGGATGCAGAGACCAAGTGGGCCCACATCAGAGATGCCATCTATGAGTCAGCAATGACCACCTATGGCAAACGTGTGAAGCAGAATGCAGACTGGTTTCAATCTCACTTTGGAGAGATGGAACCTGTCATAGCCGCTAAGCGCATTGCACTGTTGAACTACAAGAAAGCCCCCAGAGAGTTAACATCCGTAGCACTGAAAGCAGCCAGAAGCGCTGCACAAAGAACAGCCAGGCGCTGTGCAAATGACGACTGGCAACACCTATGCAGTCATATTCAGCTGGCCTCCGACACCAGAAACATCAGAGGAATGTATGATGGCATTAAGAGAGCTTTTGGGCCAACCATCAAGAATATCGCCCCCCTCAAATCTAAATCAGGGGACACAATCACTGATCAACGCAAGCAAATGGACCGCTGGGTGGAGCACTACCTAGAACTGTACTCCAGGGAAAATGTCACTGAGACCACCCTCAATGCAGACCAGTCTCTGCCAGTCATGGATGAGCTGGACGTACAGCCAACAAAATTGGAACTCAGTGATGCCATTGATTCTCTAGCCAGCGGAAAAGCCCCTGGGAAGGATGGCATTACCCCTGAAATAATCAAAAGTGCCAAGCCTGCTATACTCTCAGCACTCTACGAACTGCTTTGCCTGTGCTGGGACGAGGGAGCAGTACCGCAGGACATGCGCGACGCCAATATCATCACCCTCTGTATTTATTTATTTAGAGATACAGCACTGAAACAGGCCCTTCAGCCCACTGAGTCTGTGCCGACCAACAGCCACCCATTTATACTAACACTACAGTAACCCCATATTTCCTACCACCTACCTACACTAGGGGCAATTTACAATGGCCAATTTACGTACCACCTGTAAGTCTTTGGCTGTGGGAGGAAACCGGAGCACCCGGTGAAAACCCACGCAGTCACAGGGAGAACTTGCAAACTCCGCACAGGCAGTACCCAGAATCGAACCCGGGTCCCTGGAGCTGTGAGGCTGCAGTGTTAACCACTGCGCCACTGTGCTTGTAAGAACAACGGTGACCGCGGTGACTGCAACAACTACCGTGCAATCTCCATGCTCAGCACAGTGGGGAAAGTCTTCGCTCGAGTCGCTTTAAACAGGCTCCAGAAGCTGGCTGAGCATGTCTATCCTGAGGCACAGTGTGGCTTTCGAGCAGAGAGATCCACCGTTGACATGCTGTTCTCCCTTCGACAGCTACAGGAGAAATGCTGTGAACAGCAGATGCCCCTCTAACATTGCTTTCATTGATCTCACCAAAGCCTTTGATCTCGTCAGCAGACGTGGTCTCTTCAGCCTACTAGAAAAGATCGGATGTCCACCAAAGCTACTAAATATCATCACCTCATTCCATGACAATATGAAAGGCACAATTCAGCATAGCGGCACCTCATCAGACCCCTTTCCTATCCTGAGTGGTGTGAAACAGGGCTGTGTTCTCGCATCTACACTGTTTCGGATCTTCTTCTCCCGCTGCTCTCACATGCGTTCAAGTCTTCAGGAGAAGGAATTTTCCTCCACACAAGATCAGGTGGCAGTTTGTTTAACCTTGCCCGTCTAAGAGTGAAGACCAAAGTACGGAAAGTCTTCATCAGGGAACTCCTCTTTTCTGACAATGCTGCATTAGCATCTCACACTAAAGAGTGTCTGCAGAGACTCATCGACAGGATTGTGGATGCCTGCAACGAATTTGGCCTAACCATGAGCCTCAAGAAAACGAACATCATGGGACAGGACGTCAGAAATGCTCCATCCATCAATATCGGCGACCACGCTCTGGAAGTGGTTCAAGAGTTCACCTAACTCGGCTCAATTATCACCAGTAACCTGTCTCTCGATGCAGAAATTAACAAGCACTGGGGAAAGGCTTCCACTGCTATGTCCAGACTGGCCAAGAGAGTGTGGGAAAATGGCGCACTGACACGGAACACAAAAGTCCGAGTGTATCAGGCCTGTGTCCTCAGTACCTTGCTCTATTGCAGCGAGGCCTGGACAACGTATGTCAGCCAAGAGCGACGTCTCAACTCATTCCATCTTTGCTGCCTGTGGAGAATCCTTAGCATCGGGTGGCAGGACCATATCTCCAACACAGAAGTCCTCGAGGTGGCCAACACCCCCAGCATATACACACTACTGAGCCAGCGGCGCTTGAGATGGCTTGGCCATGTGAGCCGCATGGAAGATGGCAGGATCCCCAAGGACACATTGTGTGGCGAGCTCGTCACTGGTATCAGACCCACCGGCCGTCCATGTCTCCGCTTTAAAGATGTCTGCAAACGCGACATGAAGTCCTGTGACATTGACCACAAGTCGTGGGAGTCAGTTGCCAGTGATCGCCAGAGCTGGCGGACAGCCATAAAGGCGGGGCTAAAGTGTGGCGAGTCGAAGAGACTTAGCAGTTGGCAGGAAAAAAGACAGAAGCGCAAGGAGAGAGCCAACTGTGTAACAGCCCCAACAACCAATTTTATCTGCAGCACCTGTGGAAGAGTCTGTCACTCTTGAATTGACCTTTATAGCCACTCCAGGCGCTGCTTCACAAACCACTGACCACCTCCAGGCGCTTACCCATTGTCTCTCGAGACAAGGAGGCCAAAGAAGACTCCACATATTCTGCCACTTCCTCTCTGTTCCTGCACGCCTTTTAAAATTGTACCAATTAGTTTATATTCCCTCTCCCCATTCATCTGACCAAAATGTATCACTTTACATTTCACAATTTCATCTGCTATCTGATTGCCCATCTCACTCGCCTGTCTCTGTTCGCCTGTAGTCTGTTACTATCCTCCCCATTGTTGACTACATTTCCAAGTTTTGTGTCATATGATATTTACCCTGTATACCCAAGTCCAGGTTGTTAATATGTATCAAAAAGAGCAGTGGTCCCAATACTGACCCTGGGAACAGCATTGTATACCTTCCTCCAGTCTGAAAAACAACAATTCATCATTACTCTCTGCTTTCTGCTCATGAGGCAATTTCAAATCCACACTGTCACTGTCCATGTCATCCTATAGGTTTCAATTTCATTTACAATTGTGTGGTCCTTTGTCAAATGCCTCATCGAACTCCATATACACATCAACTGCACCACTCTCATCAACCATCCCTGTTCCATCATAGGACTTGATTGAGTTACCAAACACAATTTGCTTTTAACAAATCTGTGCTGAATTTAATTGATTAGCCTGTACTTTCTCAAGTGACAATTTTATCCTGGATTATTGTCTCGAGAAGTTTCCACACCATTGACATTAAGCTGACTGGCCTGCAGTTTTTAGGTGTAACCCTCTCCACTTTTCTGACCATTGGTGTAAAATGTGCAGTTCTGTGGCACCACCCCCTTATCCAAGGAGCATTGGAAGATTCTGGTCAGAGTCGCTGCAATTTCCCTCAGGAACAGGATATATCCCATCTGGACTGGGTGATATTTCTACTCTGCAGGGATTGCAGCATCTAAACTACATTGCTCAATATAATAATTTTCATGTATTTATGTGTTATTCATAAATGGGATATGAGGATCGCTGTCAAGGCCAGCATATATTGCCCATCCCTTGAGAAATTATTGGTGAGCTGCCTTCATGAACTGCTGCCGCCCATGTGGGGTAGGTACAGCTACAGTGCTGTTAGGGAGGGAGTTCCAGGATTTTGACCCAGTGACAGTGAAGGAACGGCGATATAGTTCCAAGTCAGGATGGTGTGTGACTTGGAGGGGAACTTGCAGGTGGTGGTGTTCCCATGCATCGGCTGCCCTTGTTTTTCTAGGTGGTAGAGGTCGCGGGTTTGGGAGGTGCTGCCAAAGGTCCTAGAAACGTAGAAACATTTATGGTACAGAAGGCAGCCATTTGGCCCATCATGTCCCTACTGGCTGAAAAAAAGCATTCCAGCCTAATTCCACCTTCCAGCTCTTGGTCCATATCTCTGCAGGTTACAGCACCTCAAGTGCATATCTAAGTGCTTTTTTAAATTGAAAGAAGATTTCTGTCTCTACCATCCTTTCAGTCAGTAAGTTCCAGACCCCCACCACCTTCTGGGTGAAAAACATTCTCCTTAAATCCCCTCTAATCCTCAATTACTTAAATTTCTGCCCCCTGGCTATTGACTTCTATGCTAACTGAAATTGTTTCTTCCTATCCACTCTGTCTAGGTCTCTTCATAATTTGATACACCTCAATTAAATCTCCCCTCATCCTCCTCTGTTCCAAAGAAAACAACCCCAGCCTATTCAATCTTTCTTCATAGTTAGAATTCTCCATTGCTAGCAACATCTCCATAACTCTTCTCTGTACCTTCTCTAATGCAATCACATCCTTCCTGTGATGCCATGACCAAAACTGTACTCATTACTCTAGCTGCAGTCTAAGTAATGACCAAAACTCTTTACAAGGAGGAGAAAAAGGATAGAGAGCACACAGCATGGGGAAAATGGAAGGAAATTGTTCAGGTTAAATGGAGAAATCTAAAAGCACAGTGGAGCAGGAGGTTTTGAGTCAGTTTCTGATGGGAGGGGTGCTTGTGGTAAGGTTGAAGAAACTCGATAGGGAGTTCCGGGGGGTTGAACAAGCTGTTACTCGTGCTGGAACGAAGAAAGCAAGGGGTGAGAAGTTAAGAGGAGCAGAAGGTGTGTTCAGACTCACTAAGGTTGATTGGGAACTGACTTAAAACCAAGAATGGAAATTTCAACATTGCAGCATGGAGAAGACACACCCATCAGTTCCAGCTGAAAGTGACATTCGGGGTCCTTTGGGGCGGGATTTTACCTAGACAGGTGGGTGCAGGTTTCGGTGCATACAGGGAACTAAATCCTTGAAATTGAAGTTGGATCAGGATCCTGATGTCTTCCTGCCCTCTCTGGCTTACTCTGGGGTGGGTACCAAGGAAAACGAAGAAACCACTTTGGGTCTTAAGGCAATTATAAAAGCAATTGAGAGCTTCTTTAACCCCAGATTCCTCCTTTTTCCCCAAAAATATACATTATTCATCAAAGTTGTAAAAATACATTACATAACAGTTCAAATTTGACATTACATAATGTGTAATATAGATCAGTTTCTTTTAAACATGAGGTGCCTTGCTACACTTGCCATTACAGGTTATATTTACAATGCACATTTACATTTCATGTCAAACATTCTCTGGTGCATACAGTCCGAGGGGTTTTACACAGGTTCCAGCCCCTCGGTTCACTATGGCAGGAGGACCTTACACAATGGCCTTTCCCCATTGAGAATTATAGGCGGCTACCCCAAGCTTTAACACGTCCCTCAGCATGTAGTCCTGGACCTGGGAATGTGCCAGTCTGCAACACTCGGTCATTGACAACTCTTTGCACTGGAAGATCAGTTTCGGGCAGACCAAAAAGCATCTTTCACCAAGTTGATGGTCTTCCAGCAGCAGTTGATATTTATCTCGGTGTGTGTCCCTGGGAACAGCCTGTAGAACACAGACTCCTGTCTTACAGAGCTGCTCAGATGAACCGCAACAAAAAACGTCGCGTCTCTTTCCACACCTGCTTTGCAAAGGCACATTCCAGAAGGTCTCTTCCCCCACCACAGCCACCTCGAGAGCAGCGTGCAGAGGCAATGAGACTCTGGGCATGCAAGAAGGATCTGACGGTGAAGGCCCTTCTTACCACTAGCCAAGTTACATCTTAGTGCTTGTTTGAAAGTTCTGGCAATGAGATATTCTGCCAAATGACTTTGGCAGTCTGCTCGGGGAACCATCCAACAGAATCCACCATCTCCTTTCCCAACAGGGTCTTGAGGATGTTGCATGTGGACCACTGCCTAATGGACATTTGGGCAAACTTGTTTTTCTGTACAAGCGTTTCCACGAGGGACAGATGATACAGCATGGTCCAACTGAATGGAGCATTCAGCGGTAACATGGCCAGACCCATCCTTTGCAATACATAGTGGTGTTTGTGTACTGGGGGTCTACGCACAGCTTGATGCAGTTGCACACGAAGGTGGCCATCAGGATGAGGGAAACGTTGGGTACATTTTTTCCCCCTTTATCCAGAGGTTTGAACATCGTTTCCCTGTGAACATGGTCTATTTTCGATCTCCAGATAAAGCGGAAGATGGCTCGGGTGCCTGCCATGGTGCAGGAGTGGGGTATGGGTCAGACCTGCTCCACATACAGTAACACAGAGAGCGCTTCGCACCTGATGACCAGGTTCTTATTCACAATGGAGATGGAATGTCACTCTCACATGACCAGTTTCTGTTTTACCATCGCTACTCGATCCTTCCAGTTTTTGGCACTTGCCCCAGCCATATCCCCAGCACCTTCAGGTGGTCTGACCTGACAGTGAAGGGGACAAAGGACATGGTCTCGCTCTTGACATGATTTACTTTGGCGTCCAAAGCCAGTTCAAACTGGTTGCAGAAACTCAACAGTCTGTGAACTGACAATGGATCCAAGCAGAAGATGGCGACGTCTTCCATGTACCGGGAGGCTTTGACCTGAGTGCTTCCGCTGCCTGGGATTGTCACTCCTCTTATACCCACATTCTTCCTGATGGACTCAGCAAAAGGTTCGATCCAGTAAATGAACAAGGGGAGAGAGGACAGTCCTATCTGACTCCAGATTTGATCGGAAAACTTTCCCATTCTCACCCATTGATTGAAATTATGTTATTGACGTTTGTGTAGAGCAGTTGGATCCAGTTGCGGATTCCCTCCCCAAAACCCTATTTTGGAGAGCATGTCCATGATGTAGGTGTGCGATATTGTGTCAAAGGTCTTCTCCTGGTCCAAGCTGATGAGACAGGTGTCCACCCACCCTGTCCCCTGCATAGGTGATCGTATCCCTGAGTAGCACGATGCTATCAGAGATCTTCCTGCCAGGTACAGTACATGTCTGACCAGGGTGAATGAGCAACTCCCGAGCAGACTTGACCTGACTGGTGATGACTTTGGACAGAAATTTGTTGCCAATCCAGTCCCACAGAGCCGAATACAACTTGACCGGTAATCTTTCAATTCCAGGAGTTCACTTCCTGTCTCAAAGGACCTGACAGCCTTTGTCAGCTCATACGTCCAGAGTTAGTGGTTTGTCCAGTCTCTCCTGCGGACTGTTATCTGAGACCTCTGATAGGGGACAGGGAGTACTGGGAGGTCGTGCTATTCGCGGGCTTCACATCGTACAGCCAAGCATAAAAGGATTTGCTGATCCTTAGTATGTCAGACTGTGAAGACGTTACTGAACCATCCTCTTCCTTCAGGCTGCTGATCACAGAGCTCTCTCTCTGTACCTTTTGGAAGACGAAACGCAAGCATATCTCATCCTGCTCCATGGAACGGATTCTGGACTGGAAGGTGATCTTGGAGGCCTCCACGGTAAAGAGTGAGGCCTGTTGGCTCTTCACCTCTTGGAGATCCTCCTCGAGCTCGACCCCCATAGGCTGCAGAAGAAGCAGATTCGTCATTCTTTTCTTTCTTATCCAACACATGGGTTCCATACTGTGTCAGCACCTCACCAGGCTGGAGAAAGTAAGGTTTCTTTTTGTTTCATGGGATGTGCCGTATATGACTCTATGACTGTATGTAGGTGTTATTGGCCAGGCCAGCATTTATTTCCTATCCCTAATTGCCCTTGAGAAGATGGTGGTGAGCTGCCTTCTTGAACCGCTGCAGTCCATGTGGGGTAGGTAAACCCACAGTGCTGTTAGGAAGGGAGATCCAGGATTTTGATCCCGGGACACTGAAGGAATGGCGATATAGTTCCAAGTCAGGATGGTGTGCAAGTTCACAATGGGAAGTCATTGTTAGTAAAACTGAGCTGATAGCAACAGTTTAAAGGCTGAAATCAGCAAGGCTGTGATTAGCCTCAGTGAAACACAAGCACTGATAGGACAGTCTCTTCAGCCTGAATTCACTGATCAGCAACTTTGTCCAGCTACTGTCAGGTGCCTTGGATTCCACTGCGGTCAATATCACCATCTTGACTGTAACATGGTCAATCTCACCATCTTGACTGTTACGTGCATATTGTGTAGTTGCTTGGAGCTCTAAAGAGGAGCTGCAGTGTGCTGCAGTGGTGATGGGGAGAGTGGGGGTGGCGGTGGGGAGAGAGTGCAGGCATGGGGAGAGCGCAGAGGGGGTGGGGACAGAGTGGGGCAGGTGGAAAGAGCGTGAGGGGGAGGTGGAAAGAGAGTGAGGGCGGGTGGGGAGAAAGTGGGGGGGAGGTGAGGAGTTATACAGCACAGAAACAGGCCGTTCGGCCCATTGTGTCTGTGTCGGCCATCAAGCACCTATCTATTCTAATTCCATTTTCCAGCACTTGGCCCATAACCCTGTGTTTCAAGTGCTCGTCTAAATACTGCTTAAATGTTGTGAGGGTTCCTGGCTCGACCACCTCTTCAGGCAGTGTGTTCCAGATTCCAACCACCCTCTGGGTGAATTTTTTTTCCCTCAAATCCCTTCTAAACCTCCTGCCCCTTACCTTAAATGTATGCCCCCTGGTTATTGACCCCTCTGCTAAGAGAAAACATTTCTTCCTATCTACCCCATCTATGCCCCTCATAATTTTGTACCTTAATCATGTCCCCCTTCAGCCTCCTCTGCTCTAAGGAAAACAACCCTAGCCTTTTCAGTCTCTCTTCACAGCTGAAATGTTCCAGCCCAGGCAGCATCCTGGTGAATCTCCTCTGTACCCTCTCCACTGCAATCACATCCTTTCTATAGTGTGGTGCCCCTAACTGCACACAATACTCCAGCTGTGGCCTAACTAGCATTTTATACAGCTCCATCATAAACTCCCTGCTCTTATATTCTATGCCTCGGCTAATAAAGGCAAGTATCCCGTAGGCCTTCCTAACCACCTTATCTACCTGTGCTGCTGCCTTCAGTGATCTATGGACAAGTACACCAAGGTCCCTCTGACCCTCTGTAGCTCCGAGGGTCCTACCATCCATTGTATATTCCCTTGCCTTGTTAGTCCTCCCAAAATGCATCACCTCACACTTCTCAGGATTAAATTCCATTTGCCACTGCTCTGCCCATCTTACCAGCCCATCGATATCATCCTGTAATCCAAGGCTTTCCTCCTCACCATTTGCGACACCACCAGTATCCGTGTCATCTGCGAACTTACCGATCATACCTCCTCTATTCACGTCTAAATCATTAATGTACACCTCAAACAGAAAGGGTGCCAGCACCAATCCCTGTGGTACACCACTGGTCACAGGCTTCCAATCACTGAAACAACCCTCGACCATTACCCTCTGCCTCCTGCCAGTAAGCCAATTTTGGATCCAGTTTGCCAAATTGCCCTGGATCCCATGGGCTCTTACCTTCTTAGTCAATCTCCCATGCGGGACCTTATCAAAAGCCTTACTGACATCCATGTAGACTGCATCAACTGCTTTACCCTCATCTACACATCTAGTAACCTCCTCGAAGAATTCTCCCCCGACAAATCCATGCTGACTATCCTTGATTAATCCCTGCTTCTGCAAATGGAGATTAATCCTGTCCCTCAGAATTTTTTCCAATAGTTTCCCCACCACTGATGTTAGACTCACGGGCCTTTAATTACCTGGTTTATCACTGCTACCCCTCTTGTCCTCCCGTGCTCTGGCACTTCTGTGGCCAGAGAGGATTTGAAAATTTGTGTCAGAGCCCCTGCTATCTCCTCCCTTGCCTCACATAACAGCCTGGGATACATCTCATCTGGGCCTGGGGATTTATCCACTTTGAAGCCCACTAAAACAGCTAATACCTCCTCCCTTTCAATGCTAATTTGTTCAAGTATATCACAATCCCCCTCCCTGATCTCTACACCTACATCGTCCTTCTCCATCGTGAACACAGATGAAAAGTCATCATTAAAAACCTCACCTACATCCTCCGGCTCCACACACAGATTGCCACTTTGATCCCTAGTGGGCACTACTGTTTCCCTGGTTATCCTCTTGCCTTTAATATACTTATAAACACTTGGGATTTTCCTTTATCTTGCCCACCAGTGTTTTTTCATGCCCCCTCATCGCTCTCCTAATTACTTTATTAAGTACTCCCCCTACACTTTCTATACTCCTTTAGGGCCTCCGCTGTCTTCAGCACTCTGAGTCTGTCAGAAGCCTCCTTTTTTTTCCTAATCCAATCCTCTATATCCCTTGACATACAGGGTTCCCTGGACTTGTTGGTCCGACCCTTCACCTTTATGGGAACATGTTGACTCTGAACTCTCACTATTTCCCTTTGAATGACTCCCACTGGTCTGTTGTAGACTTTCCTACAAGTAGCCGCCCCCAGTCCACTCTGGCCAGATCCTGTTTTATCATATTGAAATCGTCCTTCCCCCAATTCAGTACCTTTATTTCCGGTCCATCTTTGTCCTTTTCCATAACTACCTTAAATCTTAGAGTTATGGTCACTATCCCTGAAATGCTGCCCCACTGACACTTCTACCACTTGTCCGGCTTCATTCCCTAGGATTAGGTCCAGTACTGCCCCTTCTCTTGTAGGACTTTCTATGTGCACTTCAAGAATTCCGCCTCCTTTAAGCCTTTTGCACTAAGACTATCCCAGTTAATATTGGGGAAGTTGAAATCCCTGACTATTATTACCCTATTATTTTTACACCTCTCTGAGATTTGCCTACATATCTGCTCCTCTATCTCTCCCTGACTGTTTGGAGGTCTGTAGTACACTCCCAGCCAAGTGATTGCCCCCTTTTTGTTTTTAATTTCTACCCATATGGCCTCATTTGAGGAACCTTCTAAAGATATCATCCCTCCTTATTACAGTAATTGACTCCTTGATCAGCAATACAATGCCACCTCCTCTTTTACACCCCCCAGCCCATCATGCCTGAAGATTCTATATCCTGGAATAGCAATCTTGTTGTGCGGGGTCCCTTGGGGAAGAGCAACCATAACATGATAGAATTCTTCATTAAGATGGAGAGTGAGAGAGTTGATTTCGAGACTAGCGTCCTGAATCTAAACCAAGGAAACTGTGAGGGTATGAGGCACGAGTTGGCTATGATAGATTGGGGAACGCTACTTAAAGGGTTGACAGTGGATAGGAAATGGCTAGCATTTAAAGAGCTTACTCTCATGGATGAATTACAACAATTGTTCATTCCTGTCTGGCGCAAAAAATAAAACAGGAAGGGTGGCTCAACCTTGGCTTACAAAAGAAATTAGGGATAGTATTAGATCCAAGGAGAAGAAATATAAAATGGCCAGAACAAGCAGCAAACCTGAGAATTGGGAGCAGTTTAGAATTCAGCAAAGGATGACAAAGGGATTGATTAAGAAGGGGAAAATAGAGTATGAGAGTAAACTTGCAGAGAACATAAAAACTGATTGGAAAAGCTTCTATAGATATGTGAAGAGAAAAAGATTAGTGAAGACAAATGTGGGTCCCTTACAGTCAGAAAGGGGGAATTTATAATGGGGAACAAAGAAATGGCAGACCAATTAAATACATACTTTGGTTCTGTCTTCACAAAGGAGGACACAAATTACCTCCCAGAAATGTGGGGAACAAAGGGTCTAGTGAGAAGGAGGAACTGTATGAAATCAGTACTAGTAGGGAAATGCTGTTCGGGAAATTGATGGGATTGAAGGCCGATAAATCCCCAGGGCCTGATAATCTACATCCCAGAGTACTTAAGGAAGTGGCCCTAGAAATAGTAGATGCATTGCTGGTCATTTTTCAAAACTCTGTAGACTCTGGAACAGTTCCAAAGGATTGGAAGGTAGCTAATTTAAAAAATTATTTAAAAAAGGAGGTAGAGAGAAAGCGGAATTATAGACTGGTTAGCCTGACATCAGTAGTGGTGAAAATGCTAGAGTCCATTATAAAAGATGCAATAGCAGAGCAGTTAGAAAATAATGACAGGATTGGACAAAGTCAACATGGATTTATGAAAGGGAAATGCTTGACAAATCTACTGGAATTCTTTGAGGATGTAACTAGTAGAATAGATAAGGGAGAACCAGTGGATGTGGTGTATTTAGACTTTCAAAAGGCTTTCGTTAAGGTCTCACATAAGAGATTAGTGTGCAAAATTAAAACACATGGGATTGGGGGTAAAGTACTGACATGGATAGAGAACTGGCTGGCAGACAGCAAACAAAGAGTAGGAATAAACAGGTCTTTTTCCAAGTGGCAGGCAGTGAGTAGTGGGGTACTGCAGGGATCAGTGCTAGGACTCCAGCTATTCACAACATATATTAATGATACAGATGAGGGAATTAAATGTAATATATCCAAGTTTGCAGACGGCACAACGCTGTTGAAGAGGATGCAGAGAAGCTCCTGTGTGATTTGGGCAGGTTGAGTGAGTGGGCAAATACATGGCAGATGCAGTATAATGTGGATTAATGTGAGGTTATCCACTTTGGTGGCAAACAACAGAAAGGCAGATTATTATCTGAAAGGCGATAGATTGGGAAAGGGGGAGGTGCAGCGAGACCTGGGTGTCCTTGTGCACCAGTCACTGAAAGTAAGCATGCAGGTGCAGCAGGCAGTTAAGAAGGCAAATGGTCTGTTGGCCTTCATAGCGAGAGGATTCGAGTACAGGAGCAGGGATGTCTTGCTGCAATTATACAAGGCCTTGGTGAGACCACATATGGAGTATTGTGTGCAGTTTTGGTCTCCTTATCTGAAGAAGGATGTTCTTGTTATGGAGGGAGTGCAGCGAAGGTTCACCAGACTGATTCCTGGGATGGCAGGACTGACGTATGAGGAAAGATTTGGTCGATTAGGCTTGTATTCGCTAGAGTTTGGAAGAATGAGAGGGGATCTCATAGAAACCTACAAAATTCTAACAGGACTGGATAGACTAGATGCAGGAAGGATGTTCCCGATGGCGAGGGAGTCCAGGACCAGGGATCACAGTCTAAGGATAAGGGATAAGCCATTTAGGACTGAGATGAGGAGAGATTTCTTCACCCATAGAACATAGAACATTACAGCGCAGTACAGGCCCTTCAGTCCTCGATGTTTCGCCGACCTGTGAAACCATCTGACCTACACTATTCCATTTTCATCCATATGTCTATCCAATGACCACTTAAATGCCCTTAAAGTTGGCGAGTCTACTACTGTTGCAGGCAGGGCGTTCCACGCCCCTACTACTCTCTGTGTAAAGAAACTACCTCTGACATCTGTCCTATATCTATCACCCCTCAACTTAAAGCTATGTCTCCTCATGTTTGCCATCACCATCCGAGGAAAAAGGCTCTCACTATCCACCCTGTCCAACCCTCTGATTATCTTATATGTCTCTATTAAGTCACCTCTTCTCCTCCTTCTCTCTAACGAAAACAACCTCAAGTCCCTCAGCCTTTCCTCGCAAGACCTTCCCTCCATACCAGGCAACATCCTGGTAAATCTCCTCTGCACCTTTGCCAAAGCTTCCACATCCTTCCTATAATGCGGTGACCAGAACTGCACGCAATACTCCAGGTGCGGCCGCACCAGAGTTCTGTACAGCTGCAGCATGACCTCGTGGCTCCTAAACTCGATCCCCCTACTGCTAAAAGCTAACACACCATATGCCTTCTTAACAGCTCTATTAACCTGGGTGGCAACTTTCAGGGATTTATGTACCTGGACACCAAGATCTCTCTGCTCATCTACACTACCAAGAATCTTCCCATTAGCCCAGTATTCTGCAATCCTGTTACTCCTTCCGAAGTGAATCACCTCACACTTTTCCGCATTAAACTCCATTTGCCATCTCTCAGCCCAGCTCTGCAGCCTATCTATGTCCCTCTGTAACCTACAACATCCTTCGGCACTATCCACAACTCCACCGACCTTCGTGTCATCCGCAAATTTACTAACCCACCCTTCTACACCCTCATCCAGGTCATTTATAAAAATGACAAACAGCAGTGGCCCCAAAACAGATCCTTGCGGTACACCACTAGAAACTATACTCCAGGATGAACATTTACCATCAACCACCACCCTCTGTCTTCTTTCAGCGAGCCAATTTCTGATCCAAAGCACTAATTCACCTTCAATCCCATACTTCTGTATTTTCTGCAATAGCCTACCGTGGGGAACATTATCAAACGCCTTACTGAAATCCATATAGACCACATCCACGGCTTTACCCTCATCCACCTGTTTGGTCACCTTGTCAAAAAACTCAATAAGGTTTGTGAGGCACGACCTACCCTTCACAAAACCGTGCTGACTATCTCTAATGAACTTATTCTTTTCAAGATGATTATAAATCCTATCTCTTATAACCTTTTCCAACATTTTACCCACAACCGAAGTAAGGCTCACAGGTCTATAATTACCAGGGCTGTCTCTACTCCCCTTCTTGAACAAGGGGACAACATTTGCTATCCTCCAGTCTTCCGGCACTATTCCTGTCGACAATGACGACATAAAAATCAAGGACAAAGGCTCTGCAATCTCCTCCCTGGCTTCCCAGAGAATCCTAGGATAAATCCCATCTGGCCCAGGGGACTTATCTATTTTCACACTTTCCAAAATTGCTGACACCTCCTCCTTGTGAACCTCAATCCCATCTAGCCTAGTAGTCTGTATCTCAGTATTCTCCTCGACAACATTTTCTTTCTCCACTGTAAATACTGTAAATACCCAGAGAGTGGTGAACCTGTGGAATTCTCTACCATGGAATGCAGTTGAGGCCCAATCATTAAATGTATTCAAGAGTTAGATATAGTTGTTAGGGCTAAAGGGATCAAGGGATACGGGGAGAAAGTAGGAACAGGGTACTGAGTTTGGATGATCAGTCATGATCGTATTGAATGGCGGTGCAGACTCGAAGGGCTGAATGGCCTACTCCCACTCCTATTTTTTCTATGTTTCGCTGTTTTCTATGTTTCTAACATGTGTCGCTTCTTTTAGTGATTTATGTATCTGTACCCAAGCTACATTTGCTCCTCTCCCTAAGTTAGTCCCTTATTTTCCAAGCAGTATGTGACACCCTCATTCTTCCAAACAAAATGTATCACCTCTCACTTATCTAAATTCAAATTCATTTGCCAATTACCTGCCCATTCTGCATGTTCATTATTCACTTGTCTGTTGTTAGTCTTCTTCAGTATTAACAATCTCTATCACGAGGGTATTTGAAACTGATGGGACTAAAGGCAGACAAGTCGCCAGGACCTGATGGCCTACATCCAAGGGTTTTAAAGGAAGTGGCTGCAGAGATAGTGGAGGCATTGGTCGAAATATCCTAGAACTCACTGGATTCTGGGAGGGTCCCAGCGGATTGGAAAACCGCTAATGTGACGCCCCTGTTCAAGAAGGGAGGCAGACAAAAAGCAGGAAACTATAGGCCAGTCAGCCTACCATCGGTCGTTGGGAAAATGCTAGAGTCCATTCTTAAGGAAGAAAGAGCAGGACATTTAGAAAAGCTTAACTCAATCAAACAGAGTCAACATGGTATTGTGAAAGGGAAATCATGGGCAGCGCAGTGGTTAGCACCGCAGCCTCACAGCTCCAGTGACCCGAGTTCGATTCTGGGTACTGCCTGTGCGGAGTTTGTAAGTTCTGCCTGTGACCGTGTGGGTTTCTGCCCTGTGCTCCGGTTTCCTCCCACAGCCAAAGACTTGCAGGCTGATAGGTAAATTGGCCATTATAAATTGCCCCTGGTATAAGTAGTTGGTAGGGGAATTGAGAGAAGGTGGGGATGTGGTAGGAATATGGCATTAATGTAGGATTAGTATAAATGGGTGGTTGATGGTCGGCACAGACTCGGTGGGCCGAAGGGCCTGTTTCAGTGCTGTATCTCTAAATAAATAAATAATAAAATAAATAAAATTTGCTGGAGTTCTTTGAGGATATAACAAGCAGAGTTGATAAAGGGGAACTGGTAGATGTAGTGTATTTGGATTTTCAGAAGGCTTTCAATAAGGTGCCACATAAAAGATTATTGCACAAGATAGGAGCTCACAGTATTAGAGGTAATGTATTAGCATGGATTGAGGATTGGTTAACTCACAGAAGACAGAGAGTCGGGATTAATGGGTCTTTTTCAGATTGGAAAGTCATAACTAGTGAAGTGCCACAAGGATCAGTCCTAGGGCCTCAATTATTTACTATCTATATTAATGACTTGAAGGAGGGGGCAGAGTGTAATATATCCAAACGGTACAGAAAATAAGTGGGATGGAATATTATAATGAGGACATAAGGATTCTGCAAGGGGATATAGATAGGTTGAGTGAGTGAGCAAAAATTTGGCAGATGGAGTTTAATGTAGGAAAGTGTGAGGTCATGCACTTTGGAACGAAGAATAAAAAGGCAGACTATTATTTAAATGGAGAGAGACTCCAAAAAAATTGCAGCACAGAGGGATCTGCGTGTTCCTGTACATGAAACACAAAAAGTTAGCATGCAGGTGCAGCAAGTAATTAAGAAGGCAAATGGAATTTTGGCCTTGATTGCTCGTGGCTTAGAGTTTAAAAATAAGGAAGTCTTGTTGCAACTGTACAGGGTGTTGGTGAAGCCACACCTGGAGGACTGTGTACGGTTTTGGTCCCCATATTTAAGAAAGGATATACAGGCATTGGAGGCAGTTCAAAAGAGATTCATTCGGCTGATTCCTGGGATGAAGGAGTTGACTTATCAAGAATGACTAACCAGGTTAGGCCTTTATTCATTAAAGTTTAGAAGAATGAGAGGTGATCTTATTGAAACATACAGGATTCTGAGGGGGCTTGACAGGGTAGATATTGAGAAGATGTTTCCACTATTGGGGGAATCTCGAACTAGGGGACATAGTTACAGAATAAGGGGACACTCATTTAAAACTGAGATGCAAAGGAATTTCTTCACTCAGAGGGTAGTAAATGCCTGGAATTCTCTACCCCAGACAGTTGTGGAGGCTAGATCACTGAAAGTATTTAAAGAGGAGGTAGATAGATCTTTGAAATATCGGGGTGTTGAGGGTTATGAGGAGCTGGCACGAAAGAGGAGTTGAGGTCTGGGGCAGATCAGCCATGATCTTATTGAATGGTGGGGCAGGCTTGAAGGGCTGAATGGCCTACTCCTGCTCCTAGTTCTTATGTTCTTAACTAAACCCTTCAATTTGCTGTTTGCAGATTTTGAATTCTTACTTCCAATGCATGAATCCAAATTGTTATTGTAATTCATGAGCAACAGTGGTCCCAGCATCGATCCTCGCGGAATACCACTTGCCCCCTTTAGTCAGACTGAGTAACTCCCCTTAACCGTTATGCTGTGATTTTTGTTCTGCAGCCAGCTTGTTATCCATTCTGTTACCCATCCCCTGACTCCACCTACTCTGACCATAGTTATGTGTCAAGTACATGGTCCTTATTCAAAGTCCTTTTGAAAATTAGAATCTGTTCTATTTGCTGTATTACCCTGCCCTACGTTTTCTGTGAATTCTTTAAGGATTTTAACAATGTTGCTCAAGCATAGTCTTCCCTTGTGAAATCCATACTGACTATTCTTTATTATATTTCAGTTTCTAGATGTATTTTCTACTTTGGGGTATTATAGGATACCCCATATTTCCTTATTGCCCTTGTATTGGGTTATTAAAGGAGAGGAGTAGGGAGAAATACCAAGGTGTAATATAGAGTTAAAGGCTACACCAGCACCAAACGGACTTGTGCACCACTTGTTGGTGTACAGTACAGACAAGGATTTAAAAGAGAGACATGAGGGGTGGGACAAGGTGGATGCTCAAAGGGGGAGATGTTGCCAGAGGACAGGGAGGCAGCCCAAGGTGTGATTTACAGATAAGGGCTACACCATCACCAGACAGACTCTTTCCCCCTTTCCTCATTCCCATAAATATAGACTGTTTCTCACCTTTGTCACCCAGAGTCTCTCTATCCTCTTCTCACTCTTAAATACACACACCATCTCTCCCCCTCCCTCCCTTTCAAACTCTGAGAATCACTCTTTCCCAGTCAGAATCGGAGATTCACTTTGTGTCACACAGATTCTCTAAGATTCTCTCTGTCAAAAACAAACACCGAGAATCACTCTCAGATAGAGACATTCATAGACTCACTCTTTCGCACATAGACTCACTGACATTGACTCTGTTTCATAGCTTGTGAGAATTCTCAATGCCACATGGACATTCTGATACTCTCTCACTCTTACACAGACTCTGAGCATCCATCTCGGCATCCTCTGGAGATCCCCACTGTCACAGATGCCAGTTTTCAGATAATTACTCCGTGTGATAGCAAGAAATGTTTCAAGACACAGGAATAATAACAGCCATGGATCCTGCTAACATCCCAGCTGAAGAAGTGAATATCCAGCTCCTAATCCAGAACAATCCACACCCTTAGCCAAGCTGTTCCAGAACAGCTACAACACTGGCATCTACCCAACAATGTGGAAAGTTGCCCAGGTATTTCCTGTCCACAAAAAGGTAGGACAACTCCAACCTGACCAATCACTGCCTTGTCAGTCTATTCTCTTTCATCAGCAAAGTGCATGGAAGGTGTTATCGACAGTGTGATCAAGCGGCACTTAGAATCACAACAATCTGCTCACCGATGCTGAGTTTGGGATACACCCGGGTATTCAGCCGCCAAAATGGGTAAAAGAGCTGCATTTCAGAGGTAAGGTGAGTAACAGCCTTTGACACCAAGGCAGCATTTGACTGAATGCATCATCAACAAGCCCTCACATAATTTAAGTCAATGGAAGTGGGGGGGGGGGGGGAAACTCTCCACTGATTGGATTCATAAATAGCATAAAAGAAGAAAGCTCTGCTTGTTGAAGGCCGTTCATCTCAGCCCCAGGCCATTGCCACAGCAGTTCCTCAGGATAATGTCCTAGGCCCAACCATCTTCAGGTACTTCATCAATGACCTTTCCTCCAACATACAGTCAGAAGTGGAAATGTTCGCTGATGATTGCACAATGTTCAGCACCATTTGCAACTCCTCAGATACTGAAGCAGCCCATGTCCAAATGCAACAAGACCTGGAGCTTGAGCTGATAAGTGGCAAGTAACATTCAGGCAAAGACCATCTCCAACAAGAGAGAATCTAACCCTCTCCCCTTGACTTTCAATGGCATTACCATCACTGAATCCCCCACTATCAACATCCTGGGGGTTACTATTGACCAGAAACTGAACTGGACCAGTCATGTAAATACTGTGACTACAAGAGCAGGTCAGAGACATTGTCCAGGTCTTGCTACATCTTGACATGGGCTGCTTCAGTATGTGAGGAGCCAGAAATGCTGCTGAACATTGTGCCATCATCTGTGAACATTCCTACCTTTGACCTTGAAGGAAGGTCATTGATGAAGCAGATGAAGATGGTTGGGCCTAGGACACGACCCTGAGGAACTCCTGCAGTGATGTCCTGGAACTGAGATGATTGACCTCCAACAACCACAGCCATCTTGCTTTGTGTTAGATATGACAGCGCAGAGTTTTCCCCCTGGTTCCCATTGACTCCAGTTTTGATAGGGCTCCTTGATGCCATATTCAGTCAATTGCTGCCTTGATGTGAAGGGCAGTCATTCTCACCTCACCTCTTGAGTTCAGCTCTTTTGTCCATGTTTGGACCAAGGCTATAATGAGATCAGGAACTGAATGGCACTGACAAAACTCAAACTGAGCGTCAGTGAGCTGGTTATTGCTGAGCAAGTGCCGCTTGATAGCATTGTCGATGACACCTTCCATCAGTTTACTGATGATCGAGAGTAGACTGATGGAGCGGTAATTGGCCGGGTTGGACTTGTCCTGCTTTTTGTGTACAGGACATACTTGGGCAATTTTGCACATTGCCGGCTAGATGCCAGTGTTGTAGCTGTACTGGAACAGCTTGGCTAGGGGTGCGGCAAGTTCTGGCACAGGTCTTCAGTACTATTGCCGGAATATTGTCAGGGCCCATAGCTTTTGCAGTATCCAGTGCCTTCAGTCTTTTCTTGATATCATGCGGAGTACATCAAATTGGCTGAAGTCTGGCATCTGTGATGCTGGGGACTTCAGGAGGAGGCCGAGATGGATCATCCACTCAGCACTTATCTTTCGCACTGATGTGCTGGGCTCCCCATTGAGGATGAGGATATTTGTGGAGCCACCTCCTTCTGTCAGCTATTTAATTTTCCACCACCATTCACAGTTGGATGTGGCAGGACTGCAGAGCTTAGATCTGATCCATAGGTGAAAGGGATCACTTAGCTCTATTGCATGCTGCTTTCGCTGTTTGGCACGCAATTTGTCCCGAGTTGCAGCTTCACCAGGTTGACATCTCATTTTGAGGTATGCCTGGTGCTGCTCCTGGCACGCCCTCCTACACTGTTCACTGATACAGAGTTGATCCCCTGGCTTGATGGTAATGGGGGATATGCCAGTCCATGAGGTTACATTTTGTGGTTGATTACAATTCTGCTGCTGCTGATGGCCCACAGCCCCTCATGGATGCCCAGTTTTGAGTTCCTGGATTTGTTCTAAATCTATCCTATTTAGCACGGTGATAGCGACGCACAACACGATGGACGGTATCCTCAACCTGAAGGCGGGACTTCGTCTCCACAAGGACTGTGCGGTGGTCTCTCCTACCAACACTGTCTTGGACAGATGCATCTGCAACAGATGGATTGGTGAGGACAAGGTCAAGTATGTTTTTCCCTCTTGTTGGTTCCCTCACCACCTGCCGCAGATCCAGTCCAGCAGCTATGTCCTTTAGGACTCGGCCAGCTCGGTCAGTAGTGGTGCTACCGAGCCACTCTTGGTGATGGACATTGAAGTCCCCCACCCAGAGTACATTCTGTGCCCTTGCCACCCTCAGTGCTTCCTCCAAGTGGTGTTCAACATGGAGGAGTACTGGCTCATCAGCTGAGGGAGGGTAGTAGGTGGTAATCAGCAGGAGGTTCCCTTGCCCATGTTTGACCTGATGCCATGAGACTTCATGGGGTCCAGAGTCAATGTTGAGGACTCCCAGCGAAACTCCCTCCCGACTGTATACCACTGTGCTGCCACTTCTGCTGGGTCTGTCCTGCCAGTGGGACAGGACATACCCGGGGATGGTAATGGCAGTGTCTGGGACATTGTCTGTGAGGTATGATTCCCTGAGTATGACTATGTCAGGCTGTTGCTTGACTAGTCTGAGAGACAGCTCTCCCAACTTTGGCACAAACCCCCAGATGTTAGTAAGGAGGAACAATTGGTTTGTGCAGAGGCTTTGAATTCAGCAAAACATCCTTCAGCACTTGGCCTACCCGTCCCTGTAGACGTTTGCAACTTGAAACAACTTTTGAAAGCACCAAATACTTATAGAATTGTAGCAACAGCCAAAAAAAAATCAACCAGCAACTAAACTCCAAGAAATTGATGCTTCTTTCAAATGGGATTAGAATAGTTAGGTGCTTGATGGCCAGCACAGACACGATTGGCTGAAGGGCCTGTTTCTGTGCTGGATAACTCTATGACTCAATGACATGACTCTAGTGCTGTTGGGGAGCCTTCCTGATGAATGTGTGTTTGGTTGTGGGAGGTTAAAAGAGGATGTTAGCTGGAGCATTGAGCTCCATCGGATAAGCATTGCAAGCTGCTTGACATCATGCTGTACCTGCTTTTGCATATTTCCAGCATACACTCACTATACTCATACTAACACCTGCACTAATATGATAGCTTGCCCGATTCACCCACAAGTCTGCACATGTGCAGTGGATGCCATTTTGGAGCTCTAAGGGACCAAAATAACTGGGTGCTTATGAATCCAGTTTCTCGCCAATGGTCTTAGTATGACTCCACAGGCACTCACCATTCTCTGATACCTTGTCTAATTGGCATTGTTTATGTATGTATCTAAACACCGAGTGTTCACAGGTTTTTCAGTTATTCAGTTCAATACAGTAATATAAAGTTCCAGCAGTTGTGATGAAACATAATCCTAACTTGCACCAAGTCTTGTTCACCAATCACCCGTGTGCTCATTGAATCAGCTCCTGGTCAAACAACATCTCACTTTAAAAATTATCATCCTTGTTTGCAAATCGCTCCCTGGCCTTGCCCCTCCCTATGTCTGTAATCTCCTTCAACCCCACAACACTCTGAGATATCTGCACTCATCTAAATCTGGCCTCTTGAGTATTCCCAATTTTAATTACTCCACTGCTCCCTAAACCTCTCAGACTCTCTACCTCTCTTTCTTCCTTGAAGATGTTCTTTTGGCCATCTGCCCTAATATTGACATATGTGGCTAAGCATCAAATGTTGCTTTATAGCACTGGCGTGGAGCACCTTAGGACATTTTATTATATTAAGGGCTCCACATAAATACAAGATGTTTTATCTGAAATGTGAACACTGTTTCTCTCTCCACAGATATTGTCTGGCCTGCTGAGTATTTCCAGTATTTTCTGTTCAAGGAACAAAGAACAGTACAGCACAGGAACAGGCCATTTGGCCCTCCAAGCCTGCGCCGATCTTCATGCCTGTCTAAACTAAAACCTTCTGCACTTCCGGGGTCCGTATCCCTCTATTCCCATCCTATTCATGTATTTGTCAAGATGCCTCTTAAACGTCGCTATCGTACCTGCTTCCACCACCTCCTCCGGCAGCAAGTTCCAAGCACTCACCGCCCTCTGTGTAAAGAATTTGCCTCGCACATCCCCTCTAAACTTTGCCCCTCGCACCTTAAACCTATGTCCCCTAGTAACTGACTCTTCCACCCTGGGGAAAAGCTTCTGACTATCCACTCTGTTCAGTACTATGTGCACCTGTCTGTTCTTGTAGCAGTTATCGAATACAGATTGGTAACATTAATTCTGGCTGATATGTTCACTCCCCACCCCCCTGATACTGAGAGCAACTGTAGCTAAAGTGGAAGTCAAGAATGTTCAAGATCTAATGATGCCCAAACTGTCAGGCTCAGAAAGTGGTAAGTACAAATTTGATTCTTTCAAGTCAATCAAAATTCTGGTGAGTACATTATTTTGTCGTTAGAATGGAGGAGCACTTTAAACAATAATTACTTCCCATTTAATGTTTGACTTAATCTTTAAGATATTGATTGAAATGAATTGGAAATTAATATTACAACAAGCAGTAATTTTACTGGTTATTCAGGCTGTAGGGAAATAATTGTTTCCCAAAACAACCCGGACTCTGATCCAACAGATTTTCAGTTCCTGAAACTGTGTGCAGATCTTTACAGATCCTGCAGATTCCCAACACACCTATTCTGTTTGTGATTTTCTCAATATGGATAGCTGTGCAATTTTCACATATCCTTCTGGTAATCAGCCACTCTACATCAGTCTCCTCAGCTGCTTTATATGCGATATCAAATCCAAGCAATTCTCAGCACATTTTATACCCTTAACCTTCTTGGCTGGCAAAAGAGGAATTGATCTTTGGTGCAGTTCAAAGTTCAGGATGACCTGGGGTGAGGGAAGTGCATCAGTTCAGTTTGCCTTCTCCTCAAGGACTGCTCTGTTCAGATCAGGTGTTTGTCATCTGAGGATTTGAGGCAGTAAATCTGAGATAAACTTCTCAGCTACTTGTTCCCAATGGTTGCAATAGAAAAACGGATTGAAGAACGATCATGCTTCTCAGATGGACCTCAATTTATCTGTTCCATGAATGTTTCCTGATAAATAAAAACCTGTGTTTTATCGCATTGAGAGACACAACATGTATGTGTAAAAATGGCCTTGTATTATCAAACAGCAACTCCGCTTGGAAGCATTTTCTTCAATTCATCAACAATCTTTATTTGCAACAATCCTCATTTCCCTCCACTCTGCTTCATCCATCCAACTAAAAATACAACTTCAGACCTGATACTAACGTTCCAGCCAGCAAGACGGAGTGGCAAGCACTGTCAGGATTTGGCGGGGTGAACAAGTGTGAATAAAGTGATAGGAACAAGAGGTTGCTGCACATGGAACAGGCCAGATTCCTTTCATTCCTGATCAGCGGGTGGAAAATCTAGACTGACAAAAGCATTGTTCAGAATCATGGTCCAAAATGGAGAAGCCAATATTGAGCATTCTGTTTTAGCTATCATTATCTTCCTCTTCCTCTGAAACTTGGTTTTTCACAGCCCATTTTCCATCCCACAAAATGAGCATGAAAGGGACAGTGAGAAAAAGCCATCGATTCCCTTTTGTACTAAGCCTCCATCTATCTATTTCATATCAGATCAGGGGTCCATCCATTACTTTTGAATTTTTGACTAAGTCAACGACACAAGGTATCCAACAACCCAATAGCTCATCTGGTTTAGACAGTCAGCATTTAAGCCAAGTGGAGCAGGAAGGTCTCAACTTTGATTGCTGCTCGACCAGAGTACTTTGATCTCACCCTGGCTAGATGTAGGGTATTAAATGGGCCGCAGTGACTCACCATCTAGGCTGACGTATGAAGAATGGTCACTAGAGTGCTTGACAAAGGGGAGAAAATTGGTGGAAAAGAGAGAGAAAAAAAGTAAAGAGGAAAAACAGGTCAGTCTTCGGCAAGAACATAACAAACAGGCCTTAAGTTAAATTAGTGGTTAGAAGAACCCCCACTTTGCAAAGATATACATAAGGCGGTGTATGGGTGCCACAGAATGCCAATATTCTTCATATAAAGCCTTGGCTCAGTGAGAGTGTTGTTGTTCTGAAGAAGAGCAGAAGACCATGGATTCAATGACCAAAAGATTTGAGCTAATCTAGGCTGACACTTCAGTGCAATACTGAAGGAGCCATCTTTTCAAATGTCAAATTGAGACTACGTCTGCCTCCTTAGGGAGATCATGTGGTACAATTTGAAAAAGAGCAGGGAAGTTCTCCCAGTGCCCTGGCCAATATATAACACTCACCCAACACCACGAAAACTAATCATCTGCTTATTTATCTCATTTGCTCAGAACCTTGCTCAGAGCACATTGGTTGCTGCATTTGTCTAAATAATAACAGGGTCTTAACTTCTAAAGTACTTCATTGGCTGTGAAATGCCTTTTATTCTGAGAACTTGAAAGACACTAAACAAGTTTGTTTTTTGTTTATTAAAGGTCAGAACAATTGTTAGAAATGACATTGAAGACTGCTATCAAAATATTCCCAAAATACTGAATACTCCATGCAACAAAATTGTTTCAGTCTTGCTGGAATCACACTGACATCTGACAGAAACAAACGGCAGTTGGAAATAATGAAGGTGTAAGTCTATAGTAATATCAACTCAGGAGACTTCCTGAGGGCTATCGATGAAGATTTTGGGGGAAAAAATTGCAAAGGTTCCGTTCCAGTGACTTAAATTATGTCCAGTTAGTAATTGGGCAGATTGTATTTGGCCTGGGAAAGGATCGGACTAAATAGGCCAAATGGCCTCATCTTATTTGATATTTTACATTCTTAAAAATATCTATTGCATAAATTAACTTTAGTTCAAGTGGATGTTTCTGAAGCTACCTTTAGTTTTAAATTGTGTGTCTTTGTTTCCTTTTCCTGGTGCACCAAAATTCCGCTCATGTCCACATTGCTCATTCATGTGTGAATTAAAAATTCAGAACAAACATTCTCATCTTTAATCCAGACCATCCCAGCACCACCCTCTTACCCCCACCATTAGTCACAATACCGTAGAGGAGGAATTCATGGAGTGTATACGGGATGGTTTTCTGGACCAATACTTTGAGGAATGAACTAGAGAACAGGCCATCCTAGACTGGGTATTGTGTAATGAGAGGAATAATTGACAATCTAGTTGTGCGAGACCCCTTGGGGATGAGCAATCATAATATGCCAGAATTATTCATCAAGATGGAGAGTGACGATTTTGATTCTGAGACTAGGATCCTGAATCTTAATAAAGGAAACTACGAAGGTATGAGGTGCGAGTTGGCTATAATGGATTGGGAAACGTTACTTCAAGGGATGACGGTGGATAGGCAATGACAAACATTCGAAGAGTGCATGGATGAACTGCAACAATTGGTTATTCCTGTCTGGCGCAAAAGTAAAACAGGAAAGGTAGCCAAACCATGGCTTACAAGCGAAATTAGAAATAGCATTAGATCCAAGGAAGTGGCATATAAATTCGCCAGAAAAAACAACAAACCTGAGGATTGGGAGCAGTTTAGAATTCAGCAAAGGAGGACCAAGGGATTGATTAAGAAGGGGAAAATAGAGTACAAGAGCAAGCTTGCATAAAAACTGACTGTAAAAGCTTCTATAGGTATGCAAAGAGAAAAAGATTGGTGAAGACAAATGTAAATCCGTTACAGTCAGAAACATGGGAATTTATTATGGGGAACAAAGAAATGGCTGACCAACTAAATGCATACTTTGGTTCTGTCTTCACAAATATCATACCAGAAATGTTGGGGAACACAGGGCTTAGTGAGAGAGAGGAACGGAAGGAAATCAGTATTAGTCGAGAAATGGTGTTGGGGAAATTGATGGGATTGAAGGCTTATAAATCCCCAGGGCCTGATAATCTACATCCCAGAGTACTTAAGAAAGTGGCCCTAGAAATAGTGGATGCTTTGGTGGTCATCTTTCAAGATTCAATAGACTCTGGAACAGTTCCTACAGATTGGAGGGTAGCTAATGTAACCCAACTATTTGAAAAAGGAGGTAGAGAGAAAACAGGGAATTATAGACCAGTCAGCCTGACGTCGGTAGTGGGGAAAATTCTAGAGTCCATGATCAAAGATTTTATAGCAGAGCACTTAGAGAACAGTGGTGGAATCGGACAGAGTCAGCATGGATTTACGAAAGGTAAGTCATGCTTGACAAATCTACTAGAATTCTTCGAGGATGTAACTAGTAAAGTTGATGAGGGAGAGCTAGTGGATGTGTTTTATTTGGACTTTCAGAAGGCTTTCGATAAAGTCCCACAGAAGAGGTTAGCGTGTAAAGTTAAAGCGCATGGGATTGGGGGTAGTTTACTGCGATGGATAGAAAATTGGTTGGCAGAAAGGAAACAAACAGTAAGAATAAATGGGTCTTTTGCCGAGTGGCAGGCAGTGACTAGTGGGGTACGGCAGGGATCGGTGCTACTTGGAAAAACAACCCTCGACCATCACCCTCTGCCTCCTGCCACTAAGCCAATTTTGGATCCAATTTGCCAAATTGTCCTGGATCCCATGGGCTCTTACCTTCTTAACCAATCTCCTATGCGGGGCCTTATCAAAAGCCTTACTGAAGTCCATGCAGACAACATTAACTGCTTTACCCTCATCTACACATCTAGTCACCTCCTCGAAAAATTCAATCAAGTTTGTTAGACATGATCTCCCCCCGACAAAGTCATGTTGACTATCCCTGATTAATCCCTGCCTCTCCAAGTGGAGATTAACCCTGTCTCTCAGAATTTTTTCCAATAGTTTCCCTACCACTGATGTTCGACTCATCAGCCTATAATTACCTGGTTTATCCCTGCTACCCTTCTTGAATAATGGTACCACATTCACTGTCCTCCAATCCTCTGGTACCTCTCCTGTGGCCAGAGACGACTTGAAAATTTGTGTCCGATCCCCCACTATCTCCTCCCTTGCCTCACATAACAGCCTGGGATACATCTCATCTGGGCCTGGGGATTTATCCACTTTTTAGCCTGCTAAAACAGCTAATACCTCCTCCCTTTCAATGCTAATTTGTTCGAGTATATCACAATTCCCCTCCCTGATCTCTACACCTACATCGTCCTTCTCCATAGAGAACACAGATGAAAAGTAATCATTTAAAGCCTCACCTATATCCTCCAGCTCCACACACAGATGGCCACTTTGGTCCCTAATGGGCTTTACTCTTTCCCTGGTTATCCTTTTGCCCTTAATAGACTTATAAAATGCCTTGGGAATTTCCTTTATCTTGCCCTCCAGTGTTTTTTCATGTCCCCTCTCGCTCTCCTAATTATTTTTTTAAGTACCCCTCTACACTTTCTATACTCCTCTAGGGCCTCTGCTGTTTCCAGCACTCTGAATCTGCCATAACCCTCCTTTTTTTTCCTTATCCAATCCTCTATATCCCTTGACATCCAGGGTTCCCTGGACTTGTTGGGACTAGCCTTCACCTTAACGGGTACATGTTAGCTCTGAACTCTCACTATTCCCTCTTTGAATGACTCCCACTGGTCTGATGTAGACTTTCCTACAAGTAGCTGCTCCCAGTCCACTCTGGCCAGACCCTGTTTTATCATATTGAAATCGGCCTTCCCCCAATTCAGTACCTTTATTTCCGGTCCATCTTTGTCCTTTTCCATAACAACCTTAAATCTTACAGAGTTAAGGTCACTATCCCCGAAATGCTTCCCTACTGACACTTCTACCACTTGTCCGGCTTCATTCCCAAGGATTAGGTCCAGTACTGCCCCTTCTCTTGTAGGACTTTCTACGTACTGGCTCAAAAAGCTCTCCTGTATGCACTTTGAGAATTCCGCCCCCTTTAAGCCTTTTGTGCTAAGAATATCCCAGTTGATATTGGGGAAGTTGAAATCCCCGACTATTATTACCCTATTATTTTACACCTCTCTGAGATTTGCCTACATATCTGCTCCTTACCTCTCCCTGACTGTTTGAAGGCCTGTAGTACACTCCCAGCCAAGTGATTGCCCCCTTTTTGTTTTTAAGTTCTACCCATATGGCCTCATTTGAGGAACCTAAAGTTATCATCCCTCCTTCCTGCAGTAATTGACTCCTTGATCAACAGTGCAATACCACCTCCTCTTTTACACCCCCCCAGCCTGTCATGTCTGAAGATTCTATATCCTGGTATATTGAGCTGCCAGTCCTGCCCTTCCCTCAATCATGTCTCTGTGATAGCAATAATATCATATTCCCATTCTCATCTGCCTTATTTGTAAGACTCCTTACATTATTTGCTTGTGCATTAACAGGTCTATATTTGCTCTGCCTTCCAGACTGACTCAGTTTCTCTTCTATATTTGACTGTGCATCACCCCCTACTGTGCCTCCACTCTGTATCCCATCCCCCTGCCAAATTAGTTTAAACCCCCCCAACAGCACTAACAAACCTCCCAGCAAGGATGTTGGTCCCGTTCCGGTTCAGGTGCAACCTGTCCAACTTGTACAGGTTCCGCCTTTGCCAGAAACAGACCCAGTGATCCAGGAAACTAAAGTCCTCCCTCCTGCACCATTTCTTCAGCCACACATTCATCTGCTCTATCCTCCTATTCCTATACTCACTAGCATGTGGCACCCAGAGTAATCCAGAGATTACAACCTTTGAGGTCCTGCTTTTTAATCTGCTACCTATCTCTCTAAATTCTTGTTGCAGGACCTCATCCCTCTTTCTACCTATGTCATTGGTACCAATGTGTACGACGACCTCTGACTGATCACTATCCCCCTTCAGAATGTCCTGCAGCCGCTCCGTGACATCCTTGACCCTAGCAGCAGGGAGGTAACATACCACTCTGGAGTCACATTTGTGGCCACAGAAAGGCCTATCTGTACCCCTTACAATAGAATCCCCTATCACAATAGCTCTCCCACTCTTTTTCCTTCCCTCCTGTGCAGCTGAGCTACTTGTGGTGCCATAGACTTGGCTCTTGCTGCATTCCCCTGAGAAGCTATCTCCCCCAACAGTATCCAAAGTGGAAAATCTGCTGGATAGGGAGATGGACCCAGGGGACTCCTGCACTACCTGCCTAGATCTTCTCTGCCTGGTGGTCACCCATTCCCTTTCTGCCTCAGCATGTCTCTATCTGCAGTGTGACCACCTCCCTGTACATGCTATCCATAATGATCTCAGCTTCGCGGATGCTCCACAGTGTCTCCAGCCGCTGCTCCAGATCTGAAACGCCGATTTCGAGTAGCTACAGCTGGAGACACTTGCTGCACACGTGTTCACCCTGGACACTGGAAGTATCCCTGACTTCACACATTGCACAGGCGGAGCACTCCACATTGCTGAGCTGCACAGCCATGACTTAACCTTAATTTACTCCCTTAAATTATCCAACAATTAGATTATTTACACTAGGACCTCGATTCCCTGAAAAAACACGACCCACTATATTTAACAAAAACTGTAGACCTTTCTCTTTATTTTAGTTACTTACCCAGCTATTTAGAGTTATTCCCTAACAGCAGTTACTCACCAATCAATCACCTTGCAGCTTTCCTATGATGTCATTGCTCACTTTGTTTTCAAACTCCGGCACGCCTGGACTGCTCTCACACAGGTCCGTTCCTCTCCTCTCCTCTCCGGGAAGGTCAGTGTCTGGGCCACGATCCTCGGGCTCTATTTATCTGCTCCTTTCTCGGTATTCTCCTCTCAGGTCCGCTCCGCTGCGGGAAGGTAAGTGTCTAGGCCGCGATCCTCAGGCTCTATTTATCTGCTCCTCTCTCGGTGTTCTCCCCTCAAGTCTGCTCCTCTCCCCTGCACTCCCGGAAGGTCAGTCATTCTGAAACTAGGGTCTTAAATCTGAACAAAACATCACTTGGGATGTTTTGTCAGCAAAGATATGACAAGTCGTGTTTCTAAACAAATCCTCTAGAAATCAGAATTTGATGTGAGCAATAACCAAAACTGATGAACTATGGCTTCCTGCTGCTTTACAAAGCAGGTTCAGTGGGATCATCAGCGGAGGCTCCTCCAGAACACATTCACACAAACTGCAACTTCCAGTTTTCTGTATCGACAGAGCCGGGTGTAGGTTTGAGCCCAACGCTGAGCGGTTTGTGTTTTACTACTCTCACTGGGTTGCAGAGCTATTACACAAACAATGGACACAACACATTCCTGAAACATTGTTTATTTATTTATTTAGAGATACAGCACTGAAACAGGCCCTTCGGCCCACCAAGTCTGTGCTGACCAACAACCACCCATTTATACTAATCCTACATTAATCCCATTTCCCTCTCACATCCCCACCTTCCCTCAATTCCCCTACTACCTACCAATACAAGGGGCAATTTATAATGGCCAATTTACCTAACAACCTGCAAGTCTTTGGCTGCGGGAGGAAACCAGAGCACCCAGCGAAAACCCACACAATCACAGGGAGAACGTGCAAACTCCACACAGGCAGTACCCAGAATCAAACCCGGGTCGCTGGAGATGTGAGGCTGTGGTGCTAACCACTGTGCCAACTGTGAAATAAAAACTGAGCCTAGAAATAGAAAGTAATTGGAAAAGTTGACTTTAGTGTATTACAAGTTGAGAGCTGGAAAGTGGGATTAGACTGAATAACATTTTCATGGCTGGTGCAACCAGGTTGTGCCAAATAGGCACCTCCTGTACTGTAAATTTTCTATGTTTCCATGTTTCTATCTCAAAGCTGCAGTGGAAACGCAAGAGATTCATCTCACATAGCTGCCATCATGGCTGTGGATCTCAGTGCTCAAAGGGACACACAGGCTCACACAACAGGCCAGCAATCTGTGTTCCAACAGATTATTAGGATACTGAGGTGTCTCCCTGTGGGAATGCCAGTGGCTCCATGGAGCATGAAGCCACTGCCCTCTCTCTGGATTACAGCATTCGTGCTCCCACCACTGCCACCTTTCAGCCAGCCAAGACTACTGGACCCATGCCGACGTGGTGCAGTCCGAATTTGGGCTCTCAAGGCCCAGAGCTACTCGAGGGTGTCCTGCAAGGCCATCTGCAGTCTCCCCAGTGAAGGTCAGCAGCCATGCTGCAGCCACTGGGGTAACACTGTGTAGGAGCACCAGGACAGGCAAAGGTACCCACAAGACAGGCACAAATGAGATGGACAACAGTGATTAGTTCAGTATATTTGTTTTATTGATGTATTACTGGATAAAGTTGTTAAATTAAGGTATTTGTTGTTGGTCTTTATTGAATGATGTTAACCCAGGAAACCTTGCGATGGGGAGTCTGACATGGATGTACTGTTAGGGAATGGTGGCTCCATGTTGGGAGGGGAAGTTCCTTGTAACTGAAGTGAAGCCTCACAATGTGTTCCCTCTCACTCAGTCCAGCTGCATGTGCTGGATGTGGCCCTCGCCTCCTCCCTATCCTCCTCTTCTCCTCCACCCGCTAATCCTCCTTCTCATCCTCCCTCTCCTCTTCCCTCGCCTCCTCCCTCGCCTCTTCCCTCTCTTCCTCCCTCTCCTCCTCGTCCTGCTCCTCCTTCTCCCCCTCCTTCTGCTCCTCCTTTTGCCCTTCTAACTCCTCCTCCCTTCTCTCATCCCTCGACTCCTCCTTCTCCTCCTCCTCCTCATTCTCCCCCTTCCTCTCCACCTCCTTCTCCCCTCCTTCTGCCCTTCCTTTTCCTCCTTTCCTCCCTCTCCTCCTCCTCCTCCCTCTCCTTCTCGCCCTCCTTCTCTTCCTCTCCTGCTCCTCCTCCTCCTTCTCCTCCTCCCTCTCCTCCTCCTACCCCCCTCCTTCTCCTCCTCCATCTCCCCCTCCTTCTACCCCTCCTCCTCCCCCTCCTTCTCCACCTCCGTCACCTCCTCCTCCTTCTCCCCCTCCTTCTCCTCCTCCTTTTCCTCCTCCTACACCTCATCGCAATCCCCATCCCTCTCGCCCTCCTTCTCCCCTTCTTCTTCCCCCTCCATCTCCTCCTCCGTCACCTCCTCCTCCTTCTCCCCCTCCTTCCTCCCCTCCTTTTCATCCTCCTACACCTCATCGCAATCCCCATCCCTCTCCCCCTCCTTCTCCCCTTCCTCCTCCCCATCCTTCGCCTTCTCCTCCTCCTTATCCCCCTCCTTCTCCCGTTCCTTCTCCTCCTCTTCCTCCCCCTCCTTATCCTCCTCATCCTCCCCCTCTTTCTCCCCCTCTGTCTCCCCCTACCTCTCCTCCTCCTTCTCCTCCTCCTTCTCCCTCTCCTACTCCCCCTACCTCCCTGCCGCCTCCTCTTCCTCCCCCTCCTTTTCCTTCTCCCCCTCCATCTCCTCGTCCTTGTCCCCCTCCTTCCCTCCTTCTCCCCCACGGTCTCCTCCTCCTACCCTCTTCCTCCTCCCCCTCCCCTCTTCCTCCTCCCCCTCCCCTCCTTCTCCTCCTCCTCCCCCTCCTTCTCCCCCTCCTCCTTTCCCTCCTTCTCCTCCTCCTTTTCATCAACCTTCTGCCCTTCCTTCTCCCCTTCCTCCTCCCCCTTCTCCTCCTCCTTCTCCGACTCCTTTTCCCCCTTCTCCGCCTCCGTCTCCTCCTCCTTCTCCCCCTCCTCCCACTCCACCTCTCCCTCCTTCTCCCCTCTTCTCCTCCTCCTTTCCCCTGCCTTCTCCCCTTCCTTCTCCTCCTCTTCCTCCCCCTGCTTATCCTCCTCATCCTCCCCCTCTTTCTCCCCCTCTGTCTCCCCCTACCTCTCCTCCTTCTCCTCCTCCTTCTCCCTCTCCTACGCCCCCTACCTCCCCGCCTCCTCCTCTTCCTCCCCCTCCTTTTCCTTCTCCCCCTCCATCTCCTCATCCTTCTCCCCCTCCTTCCCTCCTCCCCCTCCTTCTCCCCCTCCTCCTTTCCCTCCTTCTCCTCCTCCTTTTCATCAACCTTCTGCCCTTCCTTCTCCCCTTCCTCCTCCCCCTCCTTCTCCTATTCCTTCTCCCCCTTCTCCACCTCCGTCTCCTCCTCCTTCTCCCCCTCCTTCTCCCACTCCACCTCTCCCTCCTTCTCCCCTCTTCTCCTCCTCCTTTCCCCTGCCTTCTCCCCTTCCTTCTCCTCCTCCGTCACCCCTCCTTCTCTCCCTCTCCTATTCCTTCTCCTCCTGCTCCTCCTCCCACTCATCCTCCCACTCCTCCTCCCTCTCCCCCTCCATCTCCCGCTCCTCCCCCTCTCCTCTTCCCTCTTCTTCATCGCCCCCTTCTTCACCTCCTCCTTCTCCCCCTCCTTCTCCTCCACCCTCTCCTCCTTCTCCCCTCCTCCTCTCCCTCCCTCTCCTTCTCCTCCTCCTTCTCCCCCTCCTTCTCCTCCTCCATCCCCTCCTTCTTCCCCTACTCCTTCTCCCCTTCCTTCTCCTCCTCCTCCTCCCCCTCCTTCCACCCCTCCTCCTCTCTCTGCTTCTCCTTCTCCTCCTCCTTCTCCCCCTCCTCCTCTCCCTCCTCCTCTCCCTCCTCCTCTCCCTCCTCCTCTCCCTCCTCCTCTCCCTCCTCCTCTCCCTCCTTCTCTCCCTCCTCTCCCTCCTTCTCTCCCTCCTTCTCTCCCTCCTTCTCTCCTTCCTTCTCTTTCTCCTCCTCTTTCTCCTCCTCTCTCCCCTCCTCCTTCTCTTCCTCATTCTCCTTCTCCCTCTCCTCCTCTTTCTCCCCTTACTTCTCCCCCTCCTTCTCCACCTCCTTCTCCTCCTCCCTCCCCTCCTCCTTTTCCTCCTCCCTCTCCTCCCCTTCATTCTCCTTCTTCCCCCTCCCTTCTCCTCCGCCTCCTCCCCCTCCTTCTCCCCCTCCATCTCCCCCTCCATCTCCCCCTACCTCTCCTCCTCCCTCTCCTCCTCCCTCTCCTCCTCCCTCTCCTCCTCCCTCTCCCCTCCTCCTCCCCCTCCTTCTCCCCCTCCTTCTCCCCCTCCTTCCTCCCTCTCCCCCTCCTCCTTCTCCCCCTCCTTCTACCACTCCTCCTCCCCCTCTGTCCTCCTCATTCTCCTCCTCCCTCCTCTCCCCCTCCATCTCCCCCTCCTCCTTCTCCTTCTACCCCTCCTTCTCACCCTCCTCCACCCTCTCCTCATTCTCCCCCTGCTCCTCTCCCTCCTCCTCCTTCTCATCCTCCATCCCCTCCTCCTTTCCCTCCTTCTTCTCATCCTCCCTCCTCCTCCCTCTCCTCCTCCCTCTCCTCCTCCCTCTCCTCCTCCCTCTCCTCCTCCATTTCCTCTCCCTCCTCCTCTCCCTCCGTCTCCCCCTCCCTCTGCTCCTCCCTCTCCATCTTTTCCTCCTCCCACTCCTCCTCTTCCCCCCTCCCTCTCCCCCTCCCCTCCTCCTCCCCCTTTCTCCTTCTCCTCCATCCCCTTCTCCTCTTCCTTCTACCCCTCCTTCTCCTCCTCGTTCTCCCCCTCCTTCTCACCCTCCTTCTCACCCTCCTTCTCACCCTCCTTCTCCCCTTCCTTCTCCCCTTCCTTCTCCCCTTCCTTCTCCCCCTCCTCTTCTCCCTCCTCCTGTCCCTCCCCCTCCTTCTCCACTTCCCTCCCCTCCTCCTTCTCCTACTCCCTCACCTCCTCCTTCTCCTCTTTCTCCCCCTCTTTTTCCTCCTTTCCCTCCTTCTCCCCCTCCCTCTTCTTCCTTCTCCCATTCCTTCTCCCCCTCCTTCTTCCCCTTCCTCCTCCCCCTCCTTCTCCTCCTCCGTCACCTCCCCCTCCTTCTCCCCCTCCTTCTCCCCCTCCTTCTTCCCCTCCTCCTCCTCCTTTTCCTCCTCCTACACCTCATCGCAATCCCCATCCCTCTCCCCTTCCTTCTCCCCTTCCTTCTCCCCTTCCTTCTCCCCTTCCTCCTCCCCTTCCTCCTCCCCTTCCTCCTCCCCATCCTTCGCCTTCTCCTCCTCCTTATCCCTCTCCTTCTCCCCTTCCTTCTCCTCCTCTTCCTCCCCCTCCTTATCCTCCTCATCCTCCCCCCCTTTCTCCCCCTCTGTCTCCCCCTACCTCTCCTCCTCCTTAGCCTCCTCCTTCTCCCTCTCCTACTCCCCCTACCTCCCCGCCTCCTCCTGTTCCTCCCCCTCCTTCTCCTTCTCCCCCTCCTTCTCCTTCTCCCCCTCCATCTCGTCGTCCTTCTCCCCCTCCTTCCCTCCTCCTCCTTTTCCTCCCCCTCCTTCTCCCCCTCCGTCTCCTCCTCCTCCTCCTCCTCCCCCTCCTTCTCCCCCTCTTCCTCTCCCTCCTTCTCCTCCTTTTCATCAACCTGCCCTTCCTTCTCCCCTTCCTCCTCCCCCTCCTTCTCCTTCTCCTCCTCCTTATCCCCCTCCTTCTCCCGTTCCTTCTCCTCCTCTTCCTCCCCCTCCTTATCCTCCTCATCCTCCCCCTCTTTCTCCCCCTCTGTCTCCCCCTACCTCTCCTCCTCCTTCTCCTCCTCCTTCTCCCTCTCCTACTCCCCCTACCTCCCTGCCTCCTCCTCTTCCTCCCCCTCCTTTTCCTTCTCCCCCTCCATCTCCTCGTCCTTGTCCCCCTCCTTCCCTCTTTCTCCCCCACAGTCTCCTCCTCCTACCCTCTTCCTCCTCCCCCTCCCCTCCTTCTCCTCCTCCTCCCCCTCCTTATCCTCCTCATCCTCCCCCTCTTTCTCCCCCTCTGTCTCCCCCTACCTCTCCTCCTCCTTCTCCTCCTCCTTCTCCCTCTCCTACGCCTCCTACCTCCCCGCCTCCTCCTCTTCCTCCCCCTCCTTTTCCTTCTCCCCCTCCATCTCCTCATCCTTCTCCCCCTCCTTCCCTCCTCCTCCTTTTCCTCCCCCTCCTTCTCCCCCACGGTCTACTCCTCCTACCCTCTTCCTCCTCCCCCTCCCCTCCTTCTCCCCCTCCTCCTTTCCCTCCTTCTCCTCCTCCTTTTCATCAACCTTCTTCCCTTCCTTCTCCCCTTCCTCCTCCCCCTCCTTCTCCTATTCCTTCTCCCTCTTCTCCACCTCCGTCTCCTCCTCCTTCTCCCCCTCCTTCTCCCACTCCACCTCTCCCTCCTTCTCCCCTCTTCTCCTCCTCCTTTCCCCTGCCTTCTCCCCTTCCTTCTCCTCCTCCGTCACCCCTCCTTCTCTCCCTCTCCTATTCCTTCTCCTCCTTCTCCTCCTCCCACTCATCCTCCCACTCCTCCTCCCTCTCCCCCTCCATCTCCCGCTCCTTCTCCCCCTCTCCTCTTCCCTCTTCTTCAATGCCCCCTTCTTCTCCTCCTCCTTCTCCCCCTCCTTCTCCTCCACCCTCTCCTCCTTCTCCCCTCCTCCTCTCCCTCCCTCTCCTTCTCCTCCTCCTTCTCCTCCTCCATCCCCTCCTTCTTCCCCTACTCCTTCTCCCCTTCCTTCTCCTCCTCCTCCTCCCCCTCCTTCCACCCCTCCTTCCACCCCTCCTCCTCTCTCTGCTTCTCCTTCTCCTCCTCCTTTTCCCCCTCCTCCTCTCCCTCCTCCTCTCCCTCCTCCTCTCCCTCCTCCTCTCCCTCCTCCTCTCCCTCCTCCTCTCCCTCCTCCTCTCCCTCCTTCTCTCCCTCCTTCTCTCCCTCCTTCTTCCTTCTCTTTCTCCTCCTCTTTCTCCTCCTCTTTCTCCTCCTCTCTCCCCTCCTCCTTCTCTTCCTCATTCTCCTTCTCCCTCTCCTCCTCTTTCTCCCCTTACTTCTCCCCCTCCTTCTCCACCTCCTCTCCCTCCCCCTCCTTCTCCTCCTCCCTCACCTCCTTTCTCCCCCTCTCTCTTCCTCCGTCTTCTCCTCCTTTTCCTCCTCCCACTCCTCCTCCTTCTCCCCCTCCTTCTCGCCCTTCTCCCCTTCCCTCTTCTTCCTTCTCCCCCTCCTTCTCCCCCTCCTTCTCCCCCTCCTTCTCCTCCTCCTTTTCCTCCTCCCTCTCCTCCCCTTCATTCTCCTTCTTCCCCCTCCCTTCTCCTCCGCCTCCTCCCCCTCCTTCTCCCCCTCCATCTCCCCCTCCATCTCCCCCTCCATCTCCTCCTCCCTCTCCTCCTCCCTCTCCTCCTCCCTCTCCCCCTCCTTCTCAAACTCCTTCTCTTCCTCCCTCTCCCCCTCCTCA
>NW_027140487.1:0-52254 GCF_036365525.1 Heterodontus francisci | reverse complement strand
GTACAGAGTGTGTGAGAGGGTGGGGAGTTGGATGAGGTACAGTGTGTGTGTGAGAGGGTGGGGAGTTGGATGAGGTCCAGTGTGTGTGTGAGAGGGTGGGGAGTTGGATGAGGTACAGTGTGTGTGTGTGAGGGTGGGGAGTTGGATGAGGTACAGTGTGTGTGTGAGGGTGGGGAGTTGGATGAGGTACAGTGTGTGTGAGAGGGTGGGGAGTTGGATGAGGTACAGTGTGTGTGAGAGGGTGGGGAGTTGGATGAGGTACAGTGTGTGTGAGAGGGTGGGGAGTTGGATGAGGTACAGTGTGTGTGTGAGGGTGGGGAGTTGGATGAGGTACAGTGTGTGTGTGAGGGTGGGGAGTTGGATGAGGTACAGTGTGTGTGTGAGAGGGTGGGGAGTTGGATGAGGTCCAGTGTGTGTGTGAGAGGGTGGGGAGTTGGATGAGGTACAGTGTGTGTGTGAGGGTGGGGAGTTGGATGAGGTACAGAGTGTGTGTGAGAGGGTGGGGAGTTGGATGAGGTACAGAGTGTGTGAGAGGGTGGGGAGTTGGATGAGGTACAGTGTGTGTGAGAGGGTGGGGAGTTGGATGAGATACAGTGTGTGTGAGAGGCTGGGGAGTTGGATGAGATACAGTGTGTGTGTGAGAGGGTGGGGAGTTGGATGAGGTACAGAGTGTGTGAGAGGGTGGGGAGTTGGATGAGTTACAGTGTGTGTGTGAGAGGGTGGGGAGTTGGATGAGGTACAGAGTGTGTGAGAGCGTGGGGAGTTGGATGAGTTACAGTGTGTGTGAGAGGGTGGGGAGTTGGATGAGGTACAGTGTGTGTGAGAGGGTGGGGAGTTGGATGAGATACAGTGTGTGTGTGAGAGGGTGGGGAGTTGGATGAGGTACAGAGTGTGTGAGAGGGTGGGGAGTTGGATGAGTTACAGTGTGTGTGTGAGAGGGTGGGGAGTTGGATGAGGTACAGAGTGTGTGAGAGGGTGGGGAGTTGGATGAGTTACAGTGTGTGTGAGAGGGTGGGGAGTTGGATGAGGTACAGTGTGTGTGTGAGAGGGTGGGGAGTTGGATGAGGTACAGTGTGTGTGTGAGAGGGTGGGGAGTTGGATGAGGTACAGAGTGTGTGAGAGGGTGGGGAGTTGGATGAGGTACAGTGTGTGTGAGAGAGGGTGGGGAGTTGGATGAGGTACAGTGTGTGTGTGAGAGGGTGGGGAGTTGGATGAGGTACAGTGTGTGTGTGAGAGGGTGGGGAGTTGGATGAGGTACAGTGTGTGAGAGGGTGGGGAGTTGGATGAGGTACAGTGTGTGTGTGAGAGGGTGGGGAGTTGGATGAGGTACAGAGTGTGTGAGAGGGTGGGGAGTTGGATGAGGTACAGAGTGTGTGAGAGAGGTTGGGGAGTTGGATGAGGTACAGTGTGTGAGAGGGTGGGGAGTTGGATGAGGTACAGTGTGTGTGTGAGGGTGGGGAGTTGGATGAGGTACAGTGTGTGTGTGAGAGGGTGGGGAGTTGGATGAGGTACAGTGTGTGTGTGAGAGGGTGGGGAGTTGGATGAGGTACAGAGTGTGTGAGAGGGTGGGGAGTTGGATGAGGTCCAGTGTGTGTGTGAGAGGGTGGGGAGTTGGATGAGGTACAGTGTGTGTGTGAGGGTGGGGAGTTGGATGAGGTACAGTGTGTGTGTGAGGGTGGGGAGTTGGATGAGGTACAGTGTGTGTGTGAGAGGGTGGGGAGTTGGATGAGGTACAGTGTGTGTGAGAGGGTGGGGAGTTGGATGAGGTACAGAGTGTGTGTGTGAGGGTGGGGAGTTGGATGAGGTACAGTGTGTGTGTGAGGGTGGGGAGTTGGATGAGGTACAGTGTGTGTGTGTGAGGGTGGGGAGTTGGATGAGGTACAGTGTGTGTGAGAGGGTGGGGAGTTGGATGAGGTACAGTGTGTGTGAGAGGGTGGGGAGTTGGATGAGGTACAGTGTGTGTGAGAGGGTGGGGAGTTGGATGAGGTACAGTGTGTGTGAGAGGGTGGGGAGTTGGATGAGGTACAGTGTGTGTGAGAGGGTGGGGAGTTGGATGAGGTACAGAGTGTGTGTGTGAGGTGGGGAGTTGGATGAGGTACAGAGTGTGTGAGAGGGTGGGGATTTGGATGAGGTACAGAGTGTGTGTGTGAGGTGGGGAGTTGGATGAGGTACAGAGTGTGTGAGAGGGTGGGGAGTTGGATGAGGTACAGAGTGTGTGTGTGAGGTGGGGAGTTGGATGAGGTACAGTGTGTGTGAGAGGGTGGGGAGTTGGATGAGGTACAGAGTGTGTGTGTGAGGTGGGGAGTTGGATGAGGTACAGAGTGTGTGAGAGGGTGGGGAGTTGGATGAGGTACAGAGTGTGTGAGAGGGTGGGGAGTTGGATGAGGTACAGTGTGTGTGTGAGAGGGTGGGAGTTGGATGAGGTACAGTGTGTGTGTGAGAGGGTGGGGAGTTGGATGAGGTACAGAGTGTGTGAGAGGGTGGGGAGTTGGATGAGGTACAGTGTGTGTGTGAGAGGGTGGGAGTTGGATGAGGTACAGAGTGTGTGAGAGGGTGGGGAGTTGGATGAGTTACAGTGTGTGTGAGAGGGTGGGAGTTGGATGAGGTACAGTGTGTGTGTGAGAGGGTGGGGAGTTGGATGAGGTACAGTGTGTGTGTGTGAGGGTGGGGAGTTGGATGAGGTACAGTGTGTGTGAGAGGGTGGGGAGTTGGATGAGGTACAGTGTGTGTGAGAGGGTGGGGAGTTGGATGAGGTACAGTGTGTGTGAGAGGGTGGGGAGTTGGATGAGGTACAGTGTGTGTGAGAGGGTGGGGAGTTGGATGAGGTACAGTGTGTGTGAGAGGGTGGGGAGTTGGATGAGGTACAGAGTGTGTGTGTGAGGTGGGGAGTTGGATGAGGTACAGAGTGTGTGAGAGGGTGGGGAGTTGGATGAGGTCCAGTGTGTGTGAGAGGGTGGGGAGTTGGATGAGGTACAGTGTGTGTGAGAGGGTGGGGAGTTGGATGAGGTACAGTGTGTGTGAGAGGGTGGGGAGTTGGATGAGGTACAGAGTGTGTGTGTGAGGGTGGGGAGTTGGATGAGGTACAGTGTGTGTGTGAGAGGGTGGGGAGTTGGATGAGGTACAGAGTGTGTGAGAGGGTGGGGAGTTGGATGAGGTACAGTGTGTGTGAGAGGGTGGGGAGTTGGATGAGTTACAGTGTGTGTGAGAGGGTGGGGAGTTGGATGAGGTACAGAGTGTGTGAGAGGGTGGGGAGTTGGATGAGGTACAGTGTGTGTGAGAGGGTGGGGAGTTGGATGAGGTACAGAGTGTGTGTGAGAGGGTGGGGAGTTGGATGAGGTACAGTGTGTGTGAGAGGGTGGGGAGTTGGATGAGGTACAGAGTGTGTGTGAGGGTGGGGAGTTGGATGAGGTACAGAGTGTGTGTGAGAGGGTGGGGAGTTGGATGAGGTACAGTGTGTGTGAGAGGGTATGAGGTACAGGTGTGTGTGAGAGGGTGAGGGAGTTGGATGAGTACAGGTGTGTGTGAGAGGTGGGGAGTTGGATGAGTTACAGGTGATGTGTGGAGAGGGTGGGGAGTTGGATGAGGTACAGAGTGTAGTGAGAGGGTGGGAGTTGGATGAGTACAGTGTGTGTGAGAGGGTGGGGAGTTGGATGAGGTACAGTGTGTGTGAGAGGGTGGGAGTTGGATGAGGTACAGGTGTGTGTGAGAGGGTGGGGAGTTGGATGAGGTACAGTGTGTGTGAGAGGGTGGGGAGTTGGATGAGGTTACAGTGTGTGTGAGAGGGTGGGGAGTTGGATGAGGTACAGAGTGTGTGAGAGGGGTGGGGAGTTGGATGAGGTACAGTGTGTGTGAGAGGGTGGGGGAGTTGGATGAGGTACAGAGTGTGTGTGAGAGGGTGGGGAGTTGGATGAGGTACAAGTGTGTGTGAGAGGGTGGGGAGTTGGATGAGGTACAGTGTGTGTGAGAGGGTGGGGAGTTGGATGAGGTACAGTGTGTGTGAGAGGGTGGGAGTTGGATGGGTACAGTGTGTGTGAGAGGGTGGGGAGTTGGATGAGGTACAGTGTGTGTGTGAGAGGGTGGGGAGTTGGATGAGGTACAGTGTGTGTGTGAGAGGGTGGGGAGTTGGATGAGGTACAGAGTGTGTGTGAGAGGGTGGGGAGTTGGATGAGGTACAGTGTGTGTGAGAGGGTGGGAGTTGGATGAGGTACAGTGTGTGTGAGAGGGTGGGGAGTTGGATGAGGTACAGTGTGTGTGAGAGGGTGGGGAGTTGGATGAGGTACAGTGTGTGTGAGAGGGTGGGGAGTTGGATGAGGTACAGAGTGTGTGTGAGAGGGTGGGGAGTTGGATGAGGTACAGTGTGTGTGAGAGGGTGGGGAGTTGGATGAGGTACAGTGCGTGTGAGAGGGTGGGGAGTTGGATGAGGTACAGTGTGTGTGAGAGGGTGGGGAGTTGGATGAGGTACAGTGTGTGTGAGAGGGTGGGGAGTTGGATGAGGTACAGTGTGTGTGTGAGAGGGTGGGGAGTTGGATGAGGTACAGTGTGTGTGAGAGGGTGGGGAGTTGGATGAGGTACAGAGTGTGTGTGAGAGGGTGGGGAGTTGGATGAGGTACAGTGTGTGTGTGAGAGGGTGGGGAGTTGGATGAGTTACAGTGTGTGTGAGAGGGTGGGGAGTTGGTGAGGTACAGTGTGTGTGTGAGAGGGTGGGGAGTTGGATGAGGTACAGTGTGTGTGAGAGGGTGGGGAGTTGGATGAGGTACAGAGTGTGTGTGAGAGGGTGGGGAGTTGGATGAGGTACAGTGTGTGTGAGAGGGTGGGGAGTTGGATGAGGTACAGTGTGTGTGAGAGGGTGGGGAGTTGGATGAGGTACAGAGTGTGTGTGAGAGGGTGGGGAGTTGGATGAGGTACAGTGTGTGTGAGAGGGTGGGGAGTTGGATGAGGTACAGTGTGTGTGAGAGGGTGGGGAGTTGGATGAGGTACAGTGTGTGTGAGAGGGTGGGAGTTGGATGAGGTACAGTGTGTGTGAGAGGGTGGGGAGTTGGATGAGGTACAGTGTGTGTGTGAGGGTGGGGAGTTGGATGAGGTACAGTGTGTGTGTGAGGGTGGGGAGTTGGATGAGGTACAGTGTGTGTGAGAGGGTGGGGAGTTGGATGAGGTACAGTGTGTGTGTGAGAGGGTGGGGAGTTGGATGAGGTACAGTGTGTGAGAGGGTGGGGAGTTGGATGAGGTACAGTGTGTGTGTGAGAGGGTGGGGAGTTGGATGAGTACAGTGTGTGTGTGAGGGTGGGGAGTTGGATGAGGTACAGTGTGTGTGTGAGGGTGGGGAGTTGGATGAGGTCAGTGTGTGTGGTGGGGGAGTTGGATGTGGTACAGTGTGTGTGAGAGGGTGGGGAGTTGGATGAGGTACAGTGTGTGTGAGAGGGTGGGGAGTTGGATGAGGTACAGTGTGTGTGAGAGGGTGGGGAGTTGGGATGAGGTACAGTGTGTGTGAGAGGGTGGGAGTTGGATGAGGTACAGTGTGTGTGAGAGGGTGGGGGGAGTTGGATGAGGTACAGTGTGTGTGGAGAGGGTGGGGAGTTGGATGAGGTACAGTGTGTGTGTGAGAGGGTGGGGAGTTGGATGAGGTACAGTGTGTGTGTGAGAGGTGGGGAGTTGGATGAGGTACAGAGTGTGTGAGAGGGTGGGGAGTTGGATGAGGTACAGTGTGTGTGAGAGGGTGGGGAGTTGGATGAGGTACAGTGTGTGTGAGAGGGTGGGGAGTTGGATGAGATACAGTGTGTGTGAGAGGGTGGGGAGTTGGATGAGATACAGTGTGTGGTGTGAGAGGGTGGGGAGTTGGATGAGGTACAGAGTGTGTGAGAGGGTGGGGAGTTGATGAGTTACAGTGTGTGTGTGAGAGGGTGGGGAGTTGGATGAGGTACAGAGTGTGTGAGAGGGTGGGGAGTTGGATGAGGTTACAGTGTGTGTGAGAGGTGGGGAGTTGGATGAGGTACAAGTGTGTGTGAGAGGGTGGGGAGTTGGATGAGTACAGTGTGTGTGAGAGGGTGGGGAGTTGGATGAGGTACAGTGTGTGTGTGAGAGGGTGGGGAGTTGGATGAGGTACAGTGTGTGTGAGAGGGGTGGGGAGTTGGATGAGGTACAGAGTGTGTGAGAGGGTGGGGGTTGGATGAGGTACAGTGTGTGTGAGAGGGTGGGGAGTTGGATGAGGTACAGAGTGTGTGTGAGAGGGTGGGGAGTTGGATGAGGTACAGTGTGTGTGAGAGGGTGGGGAGTTGGATGAGGTACAGTGTGTGTGAGAGGGTGGGGAGTTGGATGAGGGTACAGTGTGTGTGAGAGGGTGGGGAGTTGGATGAGGTACAGTGTGTGTGTGAGAGGGTGGGGAGTTGGATGAGGTACAGTGTGTGTGAGAGGGTGGGGAGTTGGATGAGGTACAGTGTGTGTGTGAGAGGGTGGGGAGTTGGATGAGGTACAGAGTGTGTGTGAGAGGGTGGGGAGTTGGATGAGGTACAGTGTGTGTGAGAGGGTGGGAGTTGGATGAGGTACAGTGTGTGTGTGAGAGGGTGGGGAGTTGGATGAGGTACAGTGTGTGTGAGAGGGTGGGGAGTTGGATGAGGTACAGTGTGTGTGAGAGGGTGGGGAGTTGGATGAGTACAGTGTGTGTGTGAGAGGGTGGGGAGTTGGATGAGGTACAGAGTGTGTGTGAGGGTGGGAGTTGGATGAGGTACAGTGTGTGTGAGAGGTGGGGAGTTGGATGAGTTACAGTGTGTGTGAGAGGGTGGGGAGTTGGATGAGGTACAGTGTGTGTGAGAGGGTGGGAGTTGGATGAGGTACAGTGTGTGTGAGAGGGTGGGGAGTTGGATGAGGTACAGAGTGTGTGTGAGAGGGTGGGGAGTTGGATGAGGTACAGTGTGTGTGAGGGGTGGGGAGTTGGATGAGGTACAGTGGTGTGAGAGGGTGGGGAGTTGGATGAGGTACAGTGTGTGTGAGAGGGTGGGGAGTTGGATGAGGTACAGTGTGTGTGAGAGGGTGGGGAGTTGGATGAGGTACAGAGTGTGTGAGAGGGTGGGGAGTTGGATGAGTACAGTGTGTGTGAGAGGGTGGGGAGTTGGATGAGGTACAGAGTGTGTGTGAGAGGGTGGGGAGTTGGATGAGGTACAGTGTGTGTGAGAGGGTGGGGAGTTGGATGAGGTACAGAGTGTGTGAGAGGGTGGGGAGTTGGATGAGGTACAGAGTGTGTGTTGTGAGAGGGTGGGGAGTTGGATGAGGTACAGAGTGTGTGAGAGGGTGGGGAGTTGGATGAGGTACAGTGTGTGTGTGAGAGGGTGGGGAGTTGATGAGGTACAGTGTGTGTGAGAGGGTGGGGAGTTGGATGAGGTACAGAGTGTGTGTGAGAGGTGGGAGTTGGATGAGGTACAGAGTGTGTGTGAGAGGGTGGGGAGTTGGATGAGGTACAGTGTGTGTGTGAGGGTGGGGAGTTGGATGAGGTACAGTGTGTGTGAGAGGGTGGGGAGTTGGATGAGGTACAGTGTGTGTGAGAGGGTGGGGAGTTGGATGAGGTACAGTGTGTGTGAGAGGGTGGGGAGTTGGATGAGGTACAGTGTGTGTGTGAGAGGGTGGGGAGTTGGATGAGGTACAGTGTGTGTGTGAGGTGGGGAGTTGGATGAGGTACAGTGTGTGTGTGAGAGGGTGGGGAGTTGGATGAGGTACAGTGTGTGTGTGAGGGTGGGGAGTTGGATGAGGTACAGTGTGTGTGAGAGGGTGGGGAGTTGGATGAGGTACAGTGTGTGTGTGAGAGGGTGGGGAGTTGGATGAGGTACAGTGTGTGTGAGAGGGTGGGGAGTTGGATGAGGTACAGTGTGTGTGTGAGAGGGTGGGGAGTTGGATGAGGTACAGTGTGTGTGTGAGAGGGTGGGGAGTTGGATGAGGTACAGTGTGTGTGAGAGGGTGGGGAGTTGGATGAGGTACAGAGTGTGTGAGAGGGTGGGGAGTTGGATGAGGTACAGTGTGTGTGAGAGGGTGGGAGTTGGATGAGGTACAGTGTGTGTGAGAGGGTGGGGAGTTGATGAGGTACAGTGTGTGTGAGAGGGTGGGGAGTTGGATGAGGTACAGTGTGTGTGTGAGAGGGTGGGGAGTTGGATGAGGTACAGTGTGTGTGAGAGGGTGGGGAGTTGGATGAGTTACAGAGTGTGTGAGAGGGTGGGGAGTTGGATGAGGTACAGAGTGTGTGAGAGGGTGGGGAGTTGGATGAGTACAGTGTGTGTGAGAGGGTGGGGAGTTGGATGAGATACAGTGTGTGTGTGAGAGGGTGGGGAGTTGGATGAGATACAGTGTGTGTGTGAGAGGTGGGGAGTTGGATGAGGTACAGAGTGTGTGAGAGGGTGGGGAGTTGGATGAGTTACAGTGTGTGTGTGAGAGGGTGGGGAGTTGGATGAGGTACAGAGTGTGTGAGAGGGTGGGGAGTTGGATGAGTTACAGTGTGTGTGAGAGGGTGGGGAGTTGGATGAGGTACAGTGTGTGTGTGAGAGGGTGGGGAGTTGGATGAGATACAGTGTGTGTGTGAGAGGGTGGGGAGTTGGATGAGGTACAGAGTGTGTGAGAGGGTGGGGAGTTGGATGAGGTACAGTGTGTGTGTGAGAGGGTGGGGAGTTGGATGAGGTACAGAGTGTGTGAGAGGGTGGGGAGTTGGATGAGTTACAGTGTGTGTGAGAGGGTGGGGAGTTGGATGAGGTACAGTGTGTGAGAGGGTGGGGAGTTGGATGAGGTACAGTGTGTGTGTGAGAGGGTGGGGAGTTGGATGAGGTACAGAGTGTGTGAGAGGGTGGGGAGTTGGATGAGGTACAGAGTGTGTGAGAGAGGGTGGGAGTTGGATGAGGTACAGTGTGTGTGAGAGGGTGGGGAGTTGGATGAGGTACAGTGTGTGTGAGAGGGTGGGGAGTTGGATGAGGTACAGTGTGGTGTGAGAGGGTGGGGAGTTGGATGAGGTACAGTGTGTGTGTGAGAGGGTGGGGAGTTGGATGAGGTACAGAGTGTGTGAGAGGGTGGGGAGTTGGATGAGGTACAGTGTGTGTGTGAGAGGGTGGGGAGTTGGATGAGGTACAGTGTGTGTGTGAGGGTGGGGAGTTGGATGAGGTACAGTGTGTGTGTGAGGGTGGGGAGTTGGATGAGGTACAGTGTGTGTGTGAGAGGGTGGGGAGTTGGATGAGGTACAGTGTGTGTGAGAGGGTGGGGAGTTGGATGAGGTACAGAGTGTGTGTGAGAGGGTGGGGAGTTGGATGAGGTCCAGTGTGTGTGAGAGGGTGGGAGTTGATGAGGTACAGTGTGTGTGTGTGAGGGTGGGGAGTTGGATGAGGTACAGTGTGTGTGAGAGGGTGGGGAGTTGGATGAGGTACAGTGTGTGTGTGAGAGGGTGGGGAGTTGGATGAGGTACAGTGTGTGTGAGAGGGTGGGGAGTTGGATGAGGTACAGTGTGTGTGAGAGGGTGGGGAGTTTGGATGAGGTACAGTGTGTGTGTGAGGGTGGGGAGTTGGATGAGGTACAGAGTGTGTGTGTGAGGTGGGAGTTGGATGAGGTACAGTGTGTGTGAGAGGGTGGGGATTTGGATGAGGTACAGAGTGTGTGTGAGAGGGTGGGAGTTGGATGAGGTACAGTGTGTGTGAGAGGGTGGGGAGTTGGATGAGGTACAGAGTGTGTGTGAGAGGTGGGGAGTTGGATGAGGTACAGTGTGTGTGAGAGGGTGGGGAGTTGGATGAGGTACAGAGTGTGTGTGTGAGGTGGGGCAGTTGGATGAGGTACAGAGTGTGTGAGAGGGTGGGGAGTTGGATGAGGTACAGAGTGTGTGAGAGGGTGGGGAGTTGGATGAGGTACAGTGTGTGTGTGAGAGGGTGGGGAGTTGGATGAGGTACAGTGTGTGTGTGAGAGGGTGGGGAGTTGAATGAGGTACAGAGTGTGTGAGAGGGTGGGGAGTTGGATGAGTTACAGTGTGTGTGTGAGAGGGTGGGGAGTTGGATGAGGTACAGAGTGTGTGAGAGGGTGGGGAGTTGGATGAGTTACAGTGTGTGTGAGAGGGTGGGGAGTTGGATGAGGTACAGTGTGTGTGTGAGAGGGTGGGGAGTTGGATGAGGTACAGTGTGTGTGTGAGAGGGTGGGGAGTTGGATGAGGTACAGAGTGTGTGAGAGGGTGGGGAGTTGGATGAGGTACAGTGTGTGTGAGAGAGGGTGGGGAGTTGGATGAGGTACAGTGTGTGTGTGAGAGGGTGGGGAGTTGGATGAGGTACAGTTTGTGTGTGAGAGGGTGGGGAGTTGGATGAGGTACAGTGTGTGAGAGGGTGGGGAGTTGGATGAGGTACAGTGTGTGTGTGAGAGGGTGGGGAGTTGGATGAGGTACAGAGTGTGTGAGAGGGTGGGGAGTTGGATGAGGTACAGAGTGTGTGAGAGAGGTTGGGGAGTTGGATGAGGTACAGTGTGTGTGAGAGGGTGGGGAGTTGGATGAGGTACAGTGTGTGTGTGAGGGTGGGGAGTTGGATGAGGTACAGAGTGTGTGTGAGAGGGTGGGGAGTTGGATGTGGTACAGAGTGTGTGAGAGGGTGGGGAGTTGGATGAGGTCCAGTGTGTGTGTGAGAGGGTGGGGAGTTGGATGAGGTACAGTGTGTGTGTGAGGGTGGGGAGTTGGATGAGGTACAGTGTGTGTGTGAGGGTGGGGAGTTGGATGAGGTACAGTGTGTGTGTGAGAGGGTGGGGAGTTGGATGAGGTACAGTGTGTGTGAGAGGGTGGGGAGTTGGATGAGGTACAGAGTGTGTGTGTGAGGGTGGGGAGTTGGATGAGGTACAGTGTGTGTGTGAGGGTGGGGAGTTGGATGAGGTACAGTGTGTGTGTGTGAGGGTGGGGAGTTGGATGAGGTACAGTGTGTGTGAGAGGGTGGGGAGTTGGATGAGGTACAGAGTGTGTGAGAGGGTGGGGAGTTGGATGAGGTACAGTGTGTGTGAGAGGGTGGGGAGTTGGATGAGGTACAGTGTGTGTGAGAGGGTGGGGAGTTGGATGAGGTACAGTGTGTGTGAGAGGGTGGGGAGTTGGATGAGGTACAGTGTGTGTGAGAGGGTGGGGAGTTGCTTGAGGTACAGTGTGTGTGAGAGGCTGGGGAGTTGGATGAGGTACAGAGTGTGTGTGTGAGGTGGGGAGTTGGATGAGGTACAGAGTGTGTGAGAGGGTGGGGAGTTGGATGAGGTCCAGTGTGTGTGAGAGGGTGGGGAGTTGGATGAGGTACAGTGTGTGTGAGAGGGTGGGGAGTTGGATGAGGTACAGTGTGTGTGAGAGGGTGGGGAGTTGGATGAGGTACAGAGTGTGTGTGTGAGGTGGGGAGTTGGATGAGGTACAGTGGGTGTGTGAGAGGGTGGGGAGTTGGATGAGGTACAGAGTGTGTGAGAGGGTGGGGAGTTGGATGAGGTACAGTGTGTGTGAGAGGTGGGGAGTTGGATGAGTTACAGTGTGTGTGAGAGGGTGGGGAGTTGGATGAGGTACAGAGTGTGTGAGAGGGTGGGGAGTTGGATGAGGTACAGTGTGTGTGAGAGGGTGGGGAGTTGGATGAGGTACAGAGTGTGTGTGAGAGGGTGGGGAGTTGGATGAGGTACAGTGTGTGTGAGAGGGTGGGGAGTTGGATGAGGTACAGTGTGTGTAAGAGGGTGGGGAGTTGGATGAGGTACAGAGTGTGTGAGAGGGTGGGGAGTTGGATGAGGTACAGTGTGTGTGAGAGGGTGGGGAGTTGGATGAGGTACAGAGTGTGTGTGAGAGGGTGGGGAGTTGGATGAGGTACAGTGTGTGTGAGAGGGTGGGGATTTGGATGAGGTACAGAGTGTGTGTGAGAGGGTGGGGAGTTGGATGAGGTACAGTGTGTGTGTGAGAGGGTGGGGAGTTGGATGAGGTACAGTGTGTGTGTGAGAGGGTGGGGAGTTGGATGAGGTAAAGTGTGTGTGAGAGGGTGGGGAGTTGGATGAGGTACAGTGTGTGTGAGAGGGTGGGGAGTTGGATGAGGTACAGTGTGTGTGTGAGAGGGTGGGGAGTTGGATGAGGTACAGAGTGTGTGAGAGGGTGGGGAGTTGGATGGGGTACAGTGTGTGTGAGAGGGTGGGGAGTTGGATGAGGTACAGTGTGTGTGTGAGGTGGGGAGTTGGATGAGGTACAGTGTGTGAGAGGGTGGGGAGTTGGATGAGGTACAGTGTGTGTGTGAGGGTGGGGAGTTGGATGAGGTACAGTGTGTGTGTGAGAGGGTGGGGAGTTGGATGAGGTACAGTGTGTGTGTGAGAGGGTGGGGAGTTGGATGAGGTACAGAGTGTGTGAGAGGGTGGGGAGTTGGATGAGGTCCAGTGTGTGTGTGAGAGGGTGGGGAGTTGGATGAGGTACAGTGTGTGTGTGAGGGTGGGGAGTTGGATGAGGTACAGTGTGTGTGTGAGAGTGTGGGGAGTTGGATGAGGTACAGTGTGTGTGAGAGGGTGGGGAGTTGGATGAGGTACAGAGTGTGTGTGTGAGGGTGGGGAGTTGGATGAGGTACAGTGTGTGTGTGAGGGTGGGGAGTTGGATGAGGTAAAGTGTGTGTGTGTGAGGGTGGGGAGTTGGATGAGGTACAGTGTGTGTGAGAGGGTGGGGAGTTGGATGAGGTACAGTGAGTGTGAGAGGGTGGGGAGTTGGATGAGGTACAGTGTGTGTGAGAGGGTGGGGAGTTGGATGAGGTACAGTGTGTGTGAGAGGATGGGGAGTTGGATGAGGTACACTGTGTGTGAGAGGGTGGGGAGTTGGATGAGGTACAGTGTGTGTGAGAGGGTGGGGAGTTGGATGAGGTACAGTGTGTGTGAGAGGGTGGGGAGTTGGATGAGGTACAGAGTGTGTGTGTGAGGTGGGGAGTTGGATGAGGTACAGAGTGTGTGAGAGGGTGGGGATTTGGATGAGGTCCAGTGTGTGTGAGAGGGTGGGGAGTTGGATGAGGTACAGTGTGTGTGAGAGGGTGGGGAGTTGGATGAGGTACAGTGTGTGTGAGAGGGTGGGGAGTTGGATGAGGTACAGAGTGTGTGTGTGAGTTGGGGAGTTGGATGAGGTACAGTGTGTGTGTGAGAGGGTGGGGAGTTGGATGAGGTACAGAGTGTGTGAGAGGGTGGGGAGTTGGATGAGGTACAGTGTGTGTGAGAGGTGGGGAGTTGGATGAGGTACAGAGTGTGTGTGAGAGGGTGGGGAGTTGGATGAGGTACAGTGTGTGTGAGAGGGTGGGGAGTTGGATGAGGTACAGAGTGTGTGTGAGAGGGTGGGGAGTTGGATGAGGTACAGTGTGTGTGTGAGAGGGTGGGGAGTTGGATGAGGTACAGTGTGTGTGTGAGAGGGTGGGGAGTTGGATGAGGTAAAGTGTGTGAGAGGGTGGGGAGTTGGATGAGGTACAGTGTGTGTGAGAGGGTGGGGAGTTGGATGAGGTACAGTGTGTGTGTGAGAGGGTGGGGAGTTGGATGAGGTACAGAGTGTGTGAGAGGGTGGGGAGTTGGATGGGTACAGTGTGTGTGAGAGGGTGGGGAGATGGATGAGGTACAGTGTGTGTGGGAGGGTGGGGAGTTGGATGAGGTACAGAGTGTGTGAGAGGGTGGGGAGTTGGATGAGGTACAGTGTGTGTGTGAGAGGGTGGGGAGTTGGATGAGGTACAGAGTGTGTGAGAGGGTGGGGAGTTGGATGAGGTACAGTGTGTGTGAGAGGGTGGGGAGTTGGATGAGGTACAGTGTGTGTGTGAGGGTGGGGAGTTGGATGAGGTACAGTGTGTGTGAGAGGGTGGGGAGTTGGATGAGGTACAGTGTGTGTGAGAGGGTGGGGACTTGGATGAGGTACAGAGTGTGTGAGAGGGTGGGGAGTTGGATGAGGTACAGTGTGTGTGTGAGGTGGGGAGTTGGATGAGGTACAGAGTGTGTGAGAGGGTGGGGAGTTGGATGAGGTACAGTGTGTGTCTGAGAGGGTGGGGAGTTGGATGAGGTACAGAGTGTGTGAGAGGGTGGGGAGTTGGATGAGGTACAGTGTGTGTGAGAGGGTGGGGAGTTGGATGAGGTACAGAGTGTGTGTGAGAGGGTGGGGAGGTGGATGAGGTACAGTGTGTGAGAGAGGGTGGGGAGTTGGATTAGGTACAGTGTGTGTGAGAGGGTGGGGAGTTGGATGAGGTACAGTGTGTGTGTGAGAGGGTGGGGAGTTGGATGAGGTAAAGTGTGTGTGAGAGGGTGGGGAGTTGGATGAGGTACAGTGTGTGTGTGAGAGGGTGGGGAGTTGGATGAGGTACAGTGTGTGTGAGAGGGTGGGGAGTTGGATGAGGTACAGAGTGTGTGAGAGGGTGGGGAGTTGGATGAGGTACAGTGTGTGTGAGAGGGTGGGGAGTTGGATGAGGTAAAGTGTGTGTGAGAGGGTGGGGAGTTGGATGAGGTACAGAGTGTGTGTGAGAGGGTGGGGAGTTGGATGAGGTACAGTGTGTGTGAGAGGGTGGGGAGTTGGATGAGGTACAGTGTGTGTGAGAGGGTGGGGAGTTGGATGAGGTACAGTGTGTGTGTGAGAGGGTGGGGAGTTGGATGAGGTACAGTGTGTGTGTGAGAGGGTGGGGAGTTGGATGAGGTACAGTGTGTGTGAGAGGGTGGGGAGTTGAATGATGTACAGAGTGTGTGAGAGGGTGGGGAGTTGGATGAGGTACAGTGTGTGTGAGAGGGTGGGGAGTTGGATGATGTACAGAGTGTGTGAGAGGGTGGGGAGTTGGATGAGGTACAGTGTGTGTGAGAGTGTGGGGAGTTGGATGAGGTACAGAGTGTGTGTGAGAGGGTGGGGAGTTGGATGAGGTACAGAGTGTGTGAGAGGGTGGGGAGTTGGATGAGGTACAGAGTGTGTGTGAGAAGGTGGGGAGTTGGATGAGGTACAGAGTGTGTGTGAGAGGGTGGGGAGTTGGATGAGGTACAGAGTGTGTGTGAGAGGGTGGGGAGTTGGATGAGGTACAGTGTGTGAGAGAGGGTGGGGAGTTGGATGAGGTACAGTGTGTGTGAGAGGGTGGGGAGTTGGATGAGGTACAGAGTGTGTGTGAGAGGGTGGGGAGTTGGATGAGGTACAGAGTGTGTGTGAGAGGGTGGGGAGTTGAATGAGGTACAGAGTGTGTGTGAGAGGGTGGGGAGTTGGATGAGGTACAGTGTGTGAGAGAGGGTGGGGAGTTGGATGAGGTACAGTGTGTGTGAGAGGGTGGGGAGTTGGATGAGGTACAGTGTGTGTGTGAGGTGGGGGGTTGGATGAGGTCCAGTGTGTGTGAGAGGGTGGGGAGTTGGATGAGGTACAGTGTGTGTGTGAGAGGGTGGGGAGTTGGATGAGGTACAGTGTGTGTGTGAGGGTGGGGAGTTGGATGGGGTACAGTGTGTGTGTGAGAGGGTGGGGAGTTGGATGAGGTACAGAGTGTGTGTGAGAGGGTGGGGAGTTGGATGAGGTACAGAGTGTGTGTGAGAGGGTGGGGAGTTGGATGAGGTACAGAGTGTGTGTGAGAGGGTGGGGAGTTGGATGAGGTACAGTGTGTGAGAGAGGGTGGGGAGTTGGATGAGGTACAGTGTGTGTGAGAGGGTGGGGAGTTGGATGAGGTACAGAGTGTGTGTGAGAGGGTGGGGAGTTGGATGAGGTACAGAGTGTGTGTGAGAGGGTGGGGAGTTGAATGAGGTACAGAGTGTGTGTGAGAGGGTGGGGAGTTGGATGAGGTACAGTGTGTGTGTGAGGTGGGGGGTTGGATGAGGTCCAGTGTGTGTGAGAGGGTGGGGAGTTGGATGAGGTACAGTGTGTGTGTGAGAGGGTGGGGAGTTGGATGAGGTACAGTGTGTGTGAGAGGGTGGGGAGATGGATGGGGTACAGTGTGTGTGAGAGGGTGGGGAGTTGGATGAGGTACAGTGTGTGTGTGAGAGGGTGGGGAGTTGGATGAGGTACAGTGTGTGTGAGAGGGTGGGGAGTTGGATGAGGTACAGTGTGTGTGTGAGGTGGGGGGTTGGATGAGGTCCAGTGTGTGTGAGAGGGTGGGGAGTTGGATGAGGTACAGTGTGTGTGTGAGAGGGTGGGGAGTTGGATGAGGTACAGTGTGTGTGTGAGAGGGTGGGGAGTTGGATGAGGTACAGTGTGTGAGAGAGGGTGGGGAGATGGATGAGGTACAGTGTGTGTGTGAGAGGGTGGGGAGTTGGATGAGGTACAGTGTGTGAGAGAGGGTGGGGAGTTGGATGAGGGACAGTGTGTGTGAGAGGGTGGGGAGTTGGATGAGGTACAGTGTGTGTGAGAGGGTGGGGAGTTGGATGATGTACAGAGTGTGTGTGAGAGGGTGGGGAGTTGGATGAGGTACAGTGTGTGTGTGAGGTGGGGGGTTGGATGAGGTCCAGTGTGTGTGAGAGGGTGGGGAGTTGGATGAGGTACAGTGTGTGTGTGAGAGGGTGGGGAGTTGGATGAGGTACAGTGTGTGTGTGAGGGTGGGGAGTTGGATGAGGTACAGAGTGTGTGAGAGGGTGGGGAGTTGGATGAGGTCCAGTGTGTGTGAGAGGGTGGGGAGTTGGATGAGGTACAGTGTGTGTGAGAGGGTGGGGAGTTGGATGAGGTACAGTGTGTGTGTGAGAGGGTGGGGAGTTGGATGAGGTACAGTGTGTGTGTGAGGGTGCGGAGTTGGATGAGGTTCAGTGTGTGTGAGAGGGTGGGGAGTTGGATGAGGTCCAGTGTGTGTGAGAGGGTGGGGAGTTGGATGAGGTACAGTGTGTGTGAGAGGGTGGGGAGTTGGATGAGGTCCAGTGTGTGTGTGAGAGGGTGGGCTGTTGGATGAGGTACAGAGTGTGTGAGAGGGTGGGGAGTTGGATGAGGTACAGTGTGTGTGAGAGGGTGGGGAGTTGGATGAGGTACAGAGTGTGTGAGAGGGTGGGGAGTTGGATGAGGTACAGTGTGTGAGAGAGGGTGGGGAGTTGGATGAGGTACAGTGTGTGTGAGAGGGTGGGGAGTTGGATGAGGTACAGTGTGTGTGAGAGGGTGGGGAGTTGGATGAGGTACAGTGTGTGTGTGAGAGGGTGGGGAGTTGGATGAGGTACAGTGTGTGTGAGAGGGTGGGCAGTTGGATGAGGTCCAGTGTGTGTGTGAGAGGGTGGGGAGTTGGATGAGGTACAGTGTGTGTGAGAGGGTGGGGAGTTGGATGAGGTACAGTGTGTGTGAGAGGGTGGGGAGTTGGATGAGGTACAGTGTGTGTGAGAGGGTGGGGAGTTGGATGAGGTACAGAGTGTGTGTGAGAGGGTGGGGAGTTGGATGACGTACAGTCTGTGTGAGAGGGTGGGGAGTTGGATGAGGTACAGTGTGTGTGTGAGAGGGTGGGGAGTTGGATGAGGTACAGTGTGTGTGTGAGAGGGTGGGGAGTTGGATGAGGTACAGTGTGTGTGAGAGGGTGGGGAGTTGGATGAGGTACAGTGTGTGTGTGAGAGGGTGGGGAGTTGGATGTGGTACAGAGAGTGTGTGAGGGTGGGGAGTTGGATGAGGTACAGAGTGTGTGTGAGAGGGTGGGGAGTTGGATGAGGTACAGTGTGTGTGTGAGAGGGTGGGGAGTTGGATGAGGTACAGTGTGTGTGTGAGTGGGTGGGGAGTTGGATGGGGTACAGAGTGTGTGAGAGGGTGGGGAGTTGGATGAGGTACAGTGTGTGTGAGAGGGTGGGGAGTTGGATGAGGTACAGTGTGTGTGAGAGGGTGGGGAGTTGGATGAGGTACAGTGTGTGTGAGAGGGTGGGGAGTTGGATGAGGTACAGAGTGTGTGTGAGAGGGTGGGGAGTTGGATGAGGTACAGTGTGTGTGAGAGGGTGGGGAGTTGGATGAGGTACAGAGTGTGTGTGAGAGGGTGGGGAGTTGGATGAGGTACAGTGTGTGTGAGAGAGGGTGGGGAGTTGGATGGGGTACAGAGTGTGTGTGAGAGGGTGGGGAGTTGGATGAGGTACAGTGTGTGTGAGAGGGTGGGAGTTGGATGAGGTACAGTGTGTGTGAGAGGGTGGGGAGTTGGATGAGGTACAGAGTGTGTGTGAGAGGGTGGGGAGTTGGATGAGGTACAGTGTGTGTGAGAGGGTGGGGAGTTGGATGAGGTACAGTGTGTGTGAGAGGTGGGGAGTTGGATGAGGTACAGTGTGTGTGTGAGAGGGTGGGAGTTGGATGAGGTACAGTGTGTGTGAGAGGGTGGGGAGTTGGATGAGGTACAGTGTGTGTGAGAGGGTGGGGAGTTGGATGAGGTACAGAGTGTGTGAGAGGGTGGGGAGTTGGATGAGGTACAGTGTGTGTGAGAGGGTGGGGAGTTGGATGAGGTACAGTGTGTGTGTGAGAGGGTGGGGAGTTGGATGAGGTGCAGTGTGTGTGTGAGAGGGTGGGGAGTTCGAAGAGGTACAGAGTGTGTGTGAGAGGGTGGGGAGTTGGATGAGGTACAGTGTGTGTGAGAGGGTGGGGAGTTGGATGAGGTGCAGTGTGTGTGTGAGAGGGTGGGGAGTTGGATGAGGTACAGAGTGTGTGTGAGAGGGTGGGGAGTTGGATGAGGTACAGTGTGTGTGTGAGAGGGTGGGGAGTTGGATGAGGTGCAGTGTGTGTGTGAGAGGGTGGGGAGTTGGATGAGGTACAGAGTGTGTGTGAGAGTGTGGGGAGTTGGATGAGGTACAGTGTGTGTGAGAGGGTGGGGAGTTGGATGAGGTACAGTGTGTGTGAGAGGGTGGGGAGTTGGATGAGGTACAGAGTGTGTGTGAGAGGGTGGGGAGTTGGATGAGGTACAGTGTGTGTGAGAGGGTGGGGAGTTGGATGAGGTACAGAGTGTGTGAGAGGGTGGGGAGTTGGATGAGGTACAGTGTGTGTGAGAGGGTGGGGAGTTGGATGAGGTACAGAGTGTGTGAGAGGGTGGGGAGTTGGATGAGGTACAGTGTGTGTGAGAGGGTGGGGAGTTGGATGAGGTACAGTGTGTGTGTGAGAGGGTGGGGAGTTGGATGAGGTACAGTGTGTGTGAGAGGGTGGGGAGTTGGATGAGGTACAGTGTGTGTGTGAGAGGGTGGGGAGTTGGATGAGGTACAGTGTGTGTGTGAGAGGGTGGGGATTTCGATGAGGTACAGTGTTTGTGTGAGAGGGTGGGGAGTTGGATGAGGTAAAGTGTGTGTGAGAGGGTGGGGAGTTGGATGAGGTACAGTGTGTGTGAGAGGGTGGGGAGTTGGATGAGGTACAGTGTGTGTGTGAGAGGGTGGGGAGTTGGATGAGGTACAGTGTGTGTGAGAGGGTGGGGAGTTGGATGGGGTACAGTGTGTGTGAAATGGGTGGGGAGTTGGATGAGGTACAGTGTGTGTGAGAGGGTGGGGAGTTGGATGAGGTACAGTGTGTGTGAGGTGGGGAGTTGGATGAGGTACAGTGTGTGTGTGAGAGGGTGGGGAGTTGGATGAGGTACAGAGTGTGTGTGAGAGGGTGGGGAGTTGGATGAGGTACAGTGTGTGTGTGAGAGGGTGGGGAGTTGGATGAGGTACAGTGTGTGTGAGAGGGTGGGGAGTTGGATGAGGTACAGAGTGTCTGAGAGGGTGGGGAGTTGGATGAGGTACAGTGTGTGTGAGAGGGTGGGGAGTTGGATGAGGTACAGAGTGTGTGAGAGGGTGGGGAGTTGGATGAGGTACAGAGTGTGTGACAGATGGGGAGTTGGATGAGGTACAGTGTGTGTGTGAGAGGGTGGGGAGTTGGATGAGGTACAGAGTGTGTGTGAGAGGGTGGGGAGTTGGATGAGGTACAGAGTGTGTGTGAGAGGGTGGGGAGTTGGATGAGGTACAGTGTGTGTGAGAGGGTGGGGAGTTGGATGAGGTACAGTGTGTGTGAGAGGGTGAGGAGTTGGATGAGGTACAGTGTGTGTGAGAGGGTGGGGAGTTGGATGAGGTACAGAGTGTGTGTGAGAGGGTGAGGAGTTGGATGAGGTACAGTGTGTGTGAGAGGGTGGGGAGTTGGATGAGGTACAGAGTGTGTGTGAGAGGGTGGGGAGTGGGATGAGGTACAGTGTGTGTGTGAGAGGGTGGGGAGTTGGATGAGGTACAGTGTGTGTGAGAGGGTGGGGAGTTGGATGAGGTACAGTGTGTGTGTGAGAGGGTGGGGAGTTGGATGAGGTACAGTGTGTGTGTGAGAGGGTGGGGAGTTGGATGAGGTACAGAGTGTGTGTGAGGGTAGGGAGTTGGATGAGGTACAGTGTGTGTGAGAGGGTGGGGAGTTGGATGGGGTACAGTGTGTGTGAGAGTGTGGGGAGTTGGATGAGGTACAGTGTGTGTGAGAGGGTGGGGAGTTGGATGGGGTACAGTGTGTGTGAGAGGGTGGGGAGTTGGATGAGGTACAGTGTGTGTGAGAGGGTGGGGAGTTGCATGGGGTACAGTGTGTGTGAGAGGGTGGGGAGTTGGATGAGGTACAGTGTGTGTGAGAGGGTGGGGAGTTGGATGAGGTACAGAGTGTGTGTGAGAGGGTGGGGAGTTGGATGAGTTACAGTGTGTGTGTGAGAGGGTGGGGAGTTGGATGAGGTACAGTGTGTGTGTGAGAGGCTGGGGAGTTGGATGGGGTACAGTGTGTGTGTGAGAGGGTGGGGAGTTGGATGAGGTACAGTGTGTGTGTGAGAGCGTGGGGAGTTGGATGAGGTACAGTGTGTGTGTGAGAGGGTGGGGAGTTGGATGAGGTACAGTGTGTGTGTGAGAGGTGGGGAGTTGGATGAGGTACAGTGTGTGTGTGAGAGGGTGGGGAGTTGGATGAGGTACAGAGTGTGTGAGAGGGTGGGGAGTTGGATGAGGTACAGTGTGTGTGTGAGAGGGTGGGGAGTTGGATGAGGTACAGTGTGTGTGTGAGAGGGTGGGGAGTTGGATGAGGTACAGAGTGTGTGAGAGGGTGGGGAGTTGGATGAGGTACAGTGTGTGTGAGAGGGTGGGGAGTTGGATGAGGTACAGAGTGTGTGTGAGAGGGTGGGGAGTTGGATGAGGTACAGTGTGTGTGTGAGAGGGTGGGGAGTTGGATGAGGTACAGAGTGTGTGAGAGGGTGGGGAGTTGGATGAGGTACAGAGTGTGTGAGAGGGTGGGGAGTTGGATGAGGTACAGTGTGTGTGAGAGGGTGGGGTGTTGGATGAGGTACAGAGTGTGTGTGAGAGGGTGGGGAGTTGGATGAGGTACAGAGTGTGTGTGAGGGTGTGGAGTTGGATGAGGTACAGTGTGTGTGTGAGGTGGGGAGTTGGATGAGGTACAGTGTGTGTGTGTGAGGTGGGGAGTTGGATGAGGTACAGAGTGTGTGTGAGAGGGTGGGGAGTTGGATGAGGTACAGAGTGTGTGTGTGAGGTGGGGAGTTGGATGAGGTACAGAGTGTGTGTGAGAGGGTGGGGAGTTGGATGAGGTACAGTGTGTGTGTGAGAGGGTGGGGAGTTGGATGAGGTACAGTGTGTGTGTAGAGGGTGGGGAGTTGGATGAGGTACAGTGTGTGTGTGAGAGGGTGGGGAGTTGGATGAGGTACAGTGTGTGTGTGAGAGGGTGGGGAGTTGGATGAGGTACAGTGTGTGTGAGAGGGTGGGGAGTTGGATGAGGTACAGTGTGTGTGTGAGAGGGTGGGGAGTTGGATGAGGTACAGTGTGTGTGAGAGGGTGGGGAGTTGGATGAGGTACAGAGTGTGTGTGTGAGGTGGGGAGTTGGATGAGGTACAGTGTGTGTGAGAGGGTGGGGAGTTGGATGAGGTACAGAGAGTGTGTGTGAGGTGGGGAGTTGGATGAGGTACAGTGTGTGTGAGAGGGTGGGGAGTTGGATGAGGTACAGAGTGTGTGTGAGAGGGTGGGGAGTTGGATGAGGTACTGTGTGTGTGAGAGGGTGGGGAGTTGGATGAGGTACAGTGTGTGTGTGAGGGTGGGGAGTTGGATGAGGTACAGTGTGTGTGTGAGAGTGTGGGGAGTTGGATGAGGTACAGTGTGTGTGAGAGTGTGGGGAGTTGGATGAGGTACAGTGTGTGTGAGAGGGTGGGGAGTTGGATGAGGTACAGTGTGTGTGAGAGGGTGGGGAATTGGATGGGGTACAGTGTGTGTGAGAGGGTGGGGAATTGGATGGGGTACAGTGTGTGTGAGAGGGTGGGGAGTTTGATGAGGTACTGTGTGTGTGAGAGGGTGGGGCGTTGGATGAGGTACAGTGTGTGTGAGAGGGTGGGGAGTTGGATGAGGTACAGTGTGTGTGAGAGGGTGGGGAGTTGGATGAGGTACAGTGTGTGTGAGAGGGTGGGGAGTTGGATGAGGTACAGTGTGTGTGAGAGGGTGGGGAGTTGGATGAGGTACAGTGTGTGTGAGAGGGTGGGGAGTTGGATGAGGTACAGAGTGTGTGAGAGGGTGGGGAGTTGGATGAGGTACAGTGTGTGTGTGAGAGGGTGGGGAGTTGGATGAGGTACAGAGTGTGTGTGTGAGGTGGGGAGTTGGATGAGGTACAGTGTGTGTGAGAGGGTGGGGAGTTGGATGAGGTACAGAGTGTTTGAGAGGGTGGGGAGTTGGATGAGGTACAGTGTGTGTGTGAGAGGGTGGGGAGTTGGATGAGGTACAGTGTGTGTGTGTGAGGTTGGGAGTTGGATGAGGTACAGTGTGTGTGTGAGAGGGTGGGGAGTTGGATGAGGTACAGAGTGTGTGAGAGGGTGGGGAGTTGGATGAGGTACAGTGTGTGTGAGAGGGTGGGGAGTTGGATGGGGTACAGTGTGTGTGTGAGGGTGGGGAGTTGGATGAGGTACAGTGTGTGTGAGAGGGTGGGGAGTTGGATGGGGTACAGTGTGTGTGAGAGGGTGGGGAGTTGGATGAGGTACAGTGTGTGTGAGAGGGTGGGGAGTTGGATGAGGTACAGAGTGTGTGAGAGGGTGGGGAGTTGGATGAGGTACAGTGTGTGTGAGAGGGTGGGGAGTTGGATGAGGTACAGTGTGTGTGAGAGGGTGGGGAGTTGGATGAGGTACAGAGTGTGTGAGAGGGTGGGGAGTTGGATGAGGTACAGTGTGTGTGTGAGAGGGTGGGGAGTTGGATGAGGTACAGAGTGTGTTAGAGGGTGGGGAGTTGGATGAGGTACAGACTGTGTGAGAGGGTGGGGAGTTGGATGAGGTACAGAGTGTGTGTGAGAGGGTGGGGAGTTGGATGAGGTACAGTGTGTGTGTGAGAGGGTGGGGAGTTGGATGAGGTACAGTGTGTGTGAGAGGGTGGGGAGTTGGATGAGGTACAGAGTGTGTGTGAGAGGGTGGGGAGTTGGATGAGGTACAGTGTGTGTGTGAGAGGGTGGGGAGTTGGATGAGGTACAGTGTGTGTGTGAGAGGGTGGGGAGTTGGATGAGGTACAGTGTGTGTGAGAGGGTGGGGAGTTGGATGAGGTACAGTGTGTGTGAGAGGGTGGGGAGTTGGATGAGGTACAGAGTGTGTGTGAGAGGGTGGGGAGTTGGATGAGGTACAGTGTGTGTGTGAGAGGGTGGGGAGTTGGATGAGGTACAGAGTGTGTGAGAGGGTGGGGAGTTGGATGAGGTACAGAGTGTGTGAGAGGGTGGGGAGTTGGATGAGGTACAGTGTGTGTGTGAGAGGGTGGGGAGTTGGATGAGGTACAGTGTGTGTGTGAGAGGGTGGGGAGTTGGATGAGGTACAGTGCGTGTGAGAGGGTGGTGAGTTGGATGAGGTACAGTGTGTGTGAGAGGGTGGGGAGTTGGATGAGGTACAGTGTGTGTGAGAGGGTGGGGAGTTGGATGAGGTACAGTGTGTGTGAGAGGGTGGGGAGTTGGATGAGGTACAGAGTGTGTGAGAGGGTGGGGAGTTGGATGAGGTACAGTGTGTGTGAGAGGGTGGTGAGTTGGATGAGGTACAGTGTGTGTGAGAGGGTGGGGAGTTGGATGAGGTACAGAGTGTGTGAGAGGGTGGGGAGTTGGATGAGGTACAGTGTGTGTGAGAGGGTGGGGAGTTGGATGAGGTACAGTGTGTGTGAGAGGGTGGGGAGTTGGATGAGGTACAGAGTGTGTGAGAGGGTGGGGAGTTGGATGAGGTACAGTGTGTGTGAGAGGGTGGGGAGTTGGATGAGGTACAGAGTGTGTGAGAGGGTGGGGAGTTGGATGAGGTACAGAGTGTGTGTGAGAGGGTGGGGAGTTGGATGAGGTACAGTGTGTGTGTGAGAGGGTGGGGAGTTGGATGAGGTACAGTGTGTGTGTGAGGTGGGGAGTTGGATGAGGTACAGTGTGTGTGTGAGAGGGTGGGGAGTTGGATGAGGTACAGTGTGTGTGTGAGAGGGTGGGGAGTTGGATGGGGTACAGAGTGTGTGAGAGGGTGGGGAGTTGGATGAGGTACAGTGGGTGTGAGAGGGTGGGGAGTTGGATGAGGTACAGTGTGTGTGTGAGAGGGTCGGGAGTTGGATGAGGTACAGTGTGTGTGTGAGGTGGGGAGTTGGATGAGGTACAGTGTGTGTGAGAGGGTGGGGAGTTGGATGAGGTACAGTGTGTGTGTGAGAGGGTGGGGAGTTGGATGAGGTACAGTGTGTGTGAGAGGGTGGGGAGTTGGATGAGGTACAGTGTGTGTGTGAGAGGGTGGGGAGTTGGATGATGTACAGTGTGTGTGTGAGAGGGTGGGGAGTTGGATGAGGTACAGTGTGTGTGAGAGGGTGGGGAGTTGGATGAGTTACAGTGTGTGTGAGAGGGTGGAGAGTTGGATGAGGTACAGAGTGTGAGAGAGGGTGGGGAGTTGGATGAGGTACAGTGTGTGTGAGAGGGTGGGGAGTTGGATGAGGTACAGTGTGTGTGAGAGGGTGGGGAGTTGGATGGGGTACAGAGTGTGTGTGAGAGGGTGGGGAGTTGGATGAGGTACAGTGTGTGTGAGAGGGTGGGGAGTTGGATGAGGTACAGAGTGTGTGAGGTGGGGAGTTGGATGAGGTACAGTGTGTGTGAGAGGGTGGGGAGTTGGATGAGGTACAGAGTGTGAGAGAGGGTGGGGAGTTGGATGAGGTACAGTGTGTGTGAGAGGGTGGGGAGTTGGATGAGGTACAGAGTGTGTGTGAGAGGGTGGGGAGTTGGATGAGGTACAGTGTGTGTGTGAGAGGGTGGGGAGTTGGATGAGGTACAGAGTGTTGTGAGAGGGTGGGGAGTTGGATGAGGTACAGTGTGTGTGAGAGGGTGGGGAGTTGGATGAGGTACAGTGTGTGTGTGAGAGGGTGGGGAGTTGGATGAGGTACAATGTGTGTGTGAGGGTGGGGAGTTGGATGAGGTACAGTGTGTGTGAGAGGGTGGGGAGTTGGATGAGGTACAGTGTGTGTGAGAGGGTGGGGAGTTGGATGAGGTACAGTGTGTGTGAGAGGGTTGGGAGTTGGATGAGGTACAGTGTGTGTGTGTGAGGTGGGGAGTTGGATGGGGTACAGAGTGTGTGAGAGGGTGGGGAGTTGGATGAGGTACAGAGTGTGTGAGAGGGTGGGGAGTTGGATGAGGTACAGTGTGTGTGAGAGGGTGGTGAGTTGGATGAGGTACAGAGTGTGTGTGAGAGGGTGGGGAGTTGGATGAGGTACAGTGTGTGTGAGAGGGTGGGGAGTTGGATGAGGTACAGTGTGTGTGTGAGAGGGTGGGGAGTTGGATGAGGTACAGTGTGTGTGTGAGAGGGTGGGGAGTTGGATGAGGTACAGTGTGTGTGAGAGGGTGGGGAGTTGGATGAGGTACAGTGTGTGTGAGAGGGTGGGGAGTTGGATGAGGTACAGAGTGTGTGTGAGAGGGTGGGGAGTTGGATGAGGTACAGTGTGTGTGTGAGAGGGTGGGGAGTTGGATGAGGTACAGAGTGTGTGAGAGGGTGGGGAGTTGGATGAGGTACAGAGTGTGTGAGAGGGTGGGGAGTTGGATGAGGTACAGTGTGTGTGTGAGAGGGTGGGGAGTTGGATGAGGTACAGTGTGTGTGTGAGAGGGTGGGGAGTTGGATGAGGTACAGTGCGTGTGAGAGGGTGGTGAGTTGGATGAGGTACAGTGTGTGTGAGAGGGTGGGGAGTTGGATGAGGTACAGTGTGTGTGAGAGGGTGGGGAGTTGGATGAGGTACAGTGTGTGTGAGAGGGTGGGGAGTTGGATGAGGTACAGTGTGTGTGAGAGGGTGGGGAGTTGAATGAGGTACAGAGTGTGTGAGAGGGTGGGGAGTTGGATGAGGTACAGTGTGTGTGAGAGGGTGGTGAGTTGGATGAGGTACAGTGTGTGTGAGAGGGTGGGGAGTTGGATGAGGTACAGAGTGTGTGAGAGGGTGGGGAGTTGGATGAGGTACAGTGTGTGTGAGAGGGTGGGGAGTTGGATGAGGTACAGTGTGTGTGAGAGGGTGGGGAGTTGGATGAGGTACAGAGTGTGTGAGAGGGTGGGGAGTTGGATGAGGTACAGAGTGTCTGTGAGAGGGTGGGGAGTTGAATGAGGTACAGTGTGTGTGTGAGAGGGTGGGGAGTTGGATGAGGTACAGTGTGTGTGTGAGGTGGGGAGTTGGATGAGGTACAGTGTGTGTGAGAGGGTGGGGAGTTGGATGAGGTACAGTGTGTGTGTGAGAGGGTGGGGAGTTGGATGAGGTACAGTGTGTGTGTGAGAGGGTGGGGAGTTGGATGGGGTACAGAGTGTGTGAGAGGGTGGGGAGTTGGATGAGGTACAGTGGGTGTGAGAGGGTGGGGAGTTGGATGAGGTACAGTGTGTGTGTGAGAGGGTCGGGAGTTGGATGAGGTACAGTGTGTGTGTGAGGTGGGGAGTTGGATGAGGTACAGTGTGTGTGAGAGGGTGGGGAGTTGGATGAGGTACAGTGTGTGTGTGAGAGGGTGGGGAGTTGGATGAGGTACAGTGTGTGTGAGAGGGTGGGGAGTTGGATGAGGTACAGTGTGTGTGTGAGAGGGTGGGGAGTTGGATGATGTACAGTGTGTGTGTGAGAGGGTGGGGAGTTGGATGAGGTACAGTGTGTGTGAGAGGGTGGGGAGTTGGATGAGTTACAGTGTGTGTGAGAGGGTGGAGAGTTGGATGAGGTACAGAGTGTGAGAGAGGGTGGGGAGTTGGATGAGGTACAGTGTGTGTGAGAGGGTGGGGAGTTGGATGAGGTACAGTGTGTGTGAGAGGGTGGGGAGTTGGATGGGGTACAGAGTGTGTGTGAGAGGGTGTGGAGTTGGATGAGGTACAGTGTGTGTGAGAGGGTGGGGAGTTGGATGAGGTACAGAGTGTGTGAGGTGGGGAGTTGGATGAGGTACAGTGTGTGTGAGAGGGTGGGGAGTTGGATGAGGTACAGAGTGTGAGAGAGGGTGGGGAGTTGGATGAGGTACAGTGTGTGTGAGAGGGTGGGGAGTTGGATGAGGTACAGAGTGTGTGTGAGAGGGTGGGGAGTTGGATGAGGTACAGTGTGTGTGTGAAAGGGTGGGGAGTTGGATGAGGTACAGAGTGTTTGTGAGAGGGTGGGGAGTTGGATGAGGTACAGTGTGTGTGAGAGTGTGGGGAGTTGGATGAGGTACAGTGTGTGTGTGAGAGGGTGGGGAGTTGGATGAGGTACAATGTGTGTGTGAGGGTGGGGAGTTGGATGAGGTACAGTGTGTGTGAGAGGGTGGGGAGTTGGATGAGGTACAGTGTGTGTGAGAGGGTGGGGAGTTGGATGAGGTACAGTGTGTGTGAGAGGGTTGGGAGTTGGATGAGGTACAGTGTGTGTGTGTGAGGTGGGGAGTTGGATGGGGTACAGTGTGTGTGAGAGGGTGGGGAGTTGGATGAGGTACAGAGTGTGTGAGAGGGTGGGGAGTTGGATGAGGTACAGTGTGTGTGAGAGGGTGGTGAGTTGGATGAGGTACAGTGTGTGTGAGAGGGTGGGGAGTTGGATGAGGTACAGAGTGTGTGAGAGGGTGGGGAGTTGGATGAGGTACAGTGTGTGTGAGAGGGTGGGGAGTTGGATGAGGTACAGTGTGTGTGAGAGGGTGGGGAGTTGGATGAGGTACAGAGTGTGTGAGAGGGTGGGGAGTTGGATGAGGTACAGAGTGTGTGTGAGAGGGTGGGGAGTTGGATGAGGTACAGTGTGTGTGTGAGAGGGTGGGGAGTTGGATGAGGTACAGTGTGTGTGTGAGGTGGGGAGTTGGATGAGGTACAGTGTGTGTGTGAGAGGGTGGGGAGTTGGATGAGGTACAGTGTGTGTGTGAGAGGGTGGGGAGTTGGATGGGGTACAGAGTGTGTGAGAGGGTGGGGAGTTGGATGAGGTACAGTGGGTGTGAGAGGGTGGGGAGTTGGATGAGGTACAGTGTGTGTGTGAGAGGGTCGGGAGTTGGATGAGGTACAGTGTGTGTGTGAGGTGGGGAGTTGGATGAGGTACAGTGTGTGTGAGAGGGTGGGGAGTTGGATGAGGTACAGTGTGTGTGTGAGAGGGTGGGGAGTTGGATGAGGTACAGTGTGTGTGAGAGGGTGGGGAGTTGGATGAGGTACAGTGTGTGTGTGAGAGGGTGGGGAGTTGGATGATGTACAGTGTGTGTGTGAGAGGGTGGGGAGTTGGATGAGGTACAGTGTGTCTGAGAGGGTGGGGAGTTGGATGAGTTACAGTGTGTGTGAGAGGGTGGAGAGTTGGATGAGGTACAGAGTGTGAGAGAGGGTGGGGAGTTGGATGAGGTACAGTGTGTGTGAGAGGGTGGGGAGTTGGATGAGGTACAGTGTGTGTGAGAGGGTGGGGAGTTGGATGGGGTACAGAGTGTGTGTGAGAGGGTGGGGAGTTGGATGAGGTACAGTGTGTGTGAGAGGGTGGGGAGTTGGATGAGGTACAGAGTGTGTGAGGTGGGGAGTTGGATGAGGTACATTGTGTGTGAGAGGGTGGGGAGTTGGATGAGGTACAGAGTGTGAGAGAGGGTGGGGAGTTGGATGAGGTACAGTGTGTGTGAGAGGGTGGGGAGTTGGATGAGGTACAGAGTGTGTGTGAGAGGGTGGGGAGTTGGATGAGGTACAGTGTGTGTGTGAGAGGGTGGGGAGTTGGATGAGGTACAGAGTGTTTGTGAGAGGGTGGGGAGTTGGATGAGGTACAGTGTGTGTGAGAGGGTGGGGAGTTGGATGAGGTACAGTGTGTGTGTGAGAGGGTGGGGAGTTGGATGAGGTACAATGTGTGTGTGAGGGTGGGGAGTTGGATGAGGTACAGTGTGTGTGAGAGGGTGGGGAGTTGGATGAGGTACAGTGTGTGTGAGAGGGTGGGGAGTTGGATGAGGTACAGTGTGTGTGAGAGGGTGGGGAGTTGGATGAGGTACAGAGTGTGTGTGAGAGTGTGGGGAGTTGGATGGGGTACAGTGTGTGTGAGAGGGTGGGGAGTTGGATGAGGTACAGTGTGTGTGAGAGGGTGGGGAGTTGGATGAGGTACAGAGTGTGTGTGTGAGAGGGTGGGGAGTTGGATGAGGTACAGTGTGTGTGAGAGGGTGGGGAGTTGGATGAGGTACAGTGTGTGTGTGTGAGGTGGGGAGTTGGATGGGGTACAGTGTGTGTGAGAGGGTGGGGAGTTGGACGAGGTACAGTGTGTGAGAGGGTGGGGAGTTGGATGGGGTACAGTGTGTGTGAGAGGGTGGGAAGTTGGATGTGGTACAGTGTGTGTGAGAGGGTGGGGTGTTGGATGAGGTACAGTGTGTGTGAGAGGGTGGGGAGTTGGATGAGGTACAGTGTGTGTGTGAGGGTGGGGAGTTGGATGAGGTACAGTGTGTGTGAGAGGGTGGGGAGTTGGATGAGGTACAGAGTGTGTGAGAGGGTGGGGAGTTGGATGAGGTACAGTGTGTGTGAGAGGGTGGGGAGTTGGATGAGGTACAGTGTGTGTGAGAGGGTGGGGAGTTGGATGAGGTACAGTGTGTGTGAGGTGGGGAGATGGATGAGGTACAGAGTGTGTGAGAGGGTGAGGAGTTGGATGAGGTACAGAGTGTGTGTGAGAGGGTGGGGAGTTGGATGAGGTACAGAGTGTGTGAGAGGGTGGGGAGTTGGATGAGGTACTGTGTGTGTGAGAGGGTGGGGAGTTGGATGAGGTACAGAGTGTGTGAGAGGGTGAGGAGTTGGATGAGGTACAGAGTGTGTGTGAGAGGGTGGGGAGTTGGATGAGGTACAGAGTGTGTGAGAGGGTGAGGAGTTGGATGAGGAACAGTGTGTGTGTGAGAGGGTGGGGAGTTGGATGAGGTACAGAGTGTGTGAGAGGGTGAGGCGTTGGATGAGGTACAGAGTGTGTGTGAGAGGGTGGGGAGTTGGATGAGGTACAGTGTGTGTGAGAGGGTGGGGAGTTGGATGAGGTACAGAGTGTGTGTGAGAGGGTGGGGAGTTGGATGAGGTACAGAGTGTGTGAGAGGGTGGGGAGTTGGATGAGGTACAGAGTGTGTGAGAGGGTGAGGAGTTGGATGAGGTACAGAGTGTGTGTGAGAGGGTGGGGAGTTGGATGAGGTACAGTGTGTGTGAGAGGGTGGGGAGTTGGATGAGGTACAGAGTGTGTGTGAGATGGTGGGGAGTTGGATGAGGTACAGAGTGTGTGTGAGGGTGGGGAGTTGGATGAGGTACAGTGTGTGTGTGAGAGGGTGGAGAGTTGGATGAGTTACAGTGTGTGTGAGAGGGTGGGGAGTTGGATGAGGTACAGAGTGTGTGTGAGAGGGTGGGGAGTTGGATGAGGTACAGTGTGTGTGAGAGGGTGGGGAGTTGGATGAGGTACAGTGTGTGTGTGAGAGGGTGGGGAGTTGGATGAGGTACAGTGTGTGTGAGAGGGTGGGGAGTTGGATGAGGTACAGTGTGTGTGAGAGGGTGGGGAGTTGGATGAGGTACAGTGTGTGTGAGAGGGTGGGGAGTTGGATGAGGTACAGTGTGTGTGAGAGGGTGGGGAGTTGGATGAGGTACAGTGTGTGTGAGAGGGTGGGGAGTTGGATGAGGTACAGAGTGTGTGTGAGAGGGTGGGGAGTTGGATGAGGTACAGAGTGTGTGTGAGAGGGTGGGGAGTTGGATGAGGTACAGTGTGTGTGTGAGAGGGTGGGGAGTTGGATGAGGTACAGTGTGTGTGAGAGGGTGGGGAGTTGGATGAGGTACAGTGTGTGTGTGAGAGGGTGGGGAGTTGGATGAGGTACAGTGTGTGTGAGAGGGTGGGGAGTTGGATGAGGTACAGTGTGTGTGTGAGAGGGTGGGGAGTTGGATGAGGTACAGTGTGTGTGAGAGGGTGGGGAGTTGGATGAGTTACAGTGTGTTTGAGAGGGTGGGGAGTTGGATGAGGTACAGAGTGTGTGTGAGAGGGTGGGGAGTTGGATGAGGTACAGTGTGTGTGTGAGAGGGTGGGGAGTTGGATGAGTTACAGTGTGTTTGAGAGGGTGGGGAGTTGGATGAGGTAAAGTGTGTGTGAGAGGGTGGGGAGTTGGATGAGGTACAGTGTGTGTGTGAGAGGGTGGGGAGTTGGATGAGGTACAGAGTGTGTGAGAGGTTGGGGAGTTGGATGAGGTACAGTGTGTGTGTGAGAGGGTGGGGAGTTGGATGAGGTACAGAGTGTGTGTGAGAGGGTGGGGAGTTGGATGAGGTACAGAGTGTGTGAGAGGGTGGGGAGTTGGATGAGGTACAGTGTGTGTGAGAGGGTGGGGAGTTGGATGAGGTACAGTGTGTGTGAGAGGGTGGGGAGTTGGATGAGGTACAGTGTGTGTGAGAGGGTGGGGAGTTGGATGAGGTACAGTGTGTGTGAGAGGGTGGGGAGTTGGATGAGGTACAGTGTGTTTGAGAGGGTGGGGAGTTGGATGAGGTAAAGTGTGTGTGAGAGGGTGGGGAGTTGGATGAGGTACAGTGTGTGTGAGAGGGTGGGGAGTTGGATGAGGTACAGTGTGTGTGAGAGGGTGGGGAGTTGGATGAGGTACATTGTGTGTGTGAGAGGGTGGGGAGTTGGATGAGGTACAGTGTGTGTGAGAGGGTGGGGAGTTGGATGAGGTACAGTGTGTGTGAGACGGTGGGGAGTTGGATGAGGTACAGTGTGTGTGTGAGAGGGTGGGGAGTTGGATGAGGTACAGTGTGTGTGTGTGAGGGTGGGGAGTTGGATGAGGTAAAGTGTGTGTGAGAGGGTGGGGAGTTGGATGAGTTACAGTGTGTGTGTGAGAGGGTGGGGAGTTGGATGAGGTACAGTGTGTGTGTGAGAGGGTGGGGAGTTGGATGAGGTACAGTGTGTGTGAGAGGGTGGGGAGTTGGATGAGGTACAGTGTGTGTGAGAGGGTGGGGAGTTGGATGAGGTACAGAGTGTGTGAGAGGGTGAGGAGTTGGATGAGGTACAGAGTGTGTGTGAGAGGGTGGGGAGTTGGATGAGGTACAGTGTGTGTGAGAGGGTGGGGAGTTGGATGAGGTACAGAGTGTGTGTGAGAGGGTGGGGAGTTGGATGAGGTACAGTGTGTGTGAGAGGGTGGGGAGTTGGATGAGGTACAGAGTGTGTGAGAGGGTGAGGAGTTGGATGAGGTACAGAGTGTGTGTGAGAGGGTGGGGAGTTGGATGAGGTACAGTGTGTGTGAGAGGGTGGGGAGTTGGATGAGGTACAGAGTGTGTGTGAGATGGTGGGGAGTTGGATGAGGTACAGAGTGTGTGTGAGGGTGGGGAGTTGGATGAGGTACAGTGTGTGTGTGAGAGGGTGGATAGTTGGATGAGTTACAGTGTGTGTGAGAGGGTGGGGAGTTGGATGAGGTACAGAGTGTGTGTGAGAGGGTGGGGAGTTGGATGAGGTACAGTGTGTGTGAGAGGGTGGGGAGTTGGATGAGGTACAGTGTGTGTGAGAGGGTGGGGAGTTGGATGAGGTACAGTGTGTGTGTGAGAGGGTGGGGAGTTGGATGAGGTACAGTGTGTGTGAGAGGGTGGGGAGTTGGATGAGGTACAGTGTGTGTGAGAGGGTGGGGAGTTGGATGAGGTACAGAGTGTGTGTGAGAGGGTGGGAAGTTGGATGAGGTACAGTGTGTGTGAGAGGGTGGGGAGTTGGATGAGGTACAGAGTGTGTGTGAGAGGGTGGGGAGTTGGATGAGGTACAGTGTGTGTGTGAGAGGGTGGGGAGTTGGATGAGGTACAGTGTGTGTGAGAGGGTGGGGAGTTGGATGAGGTACAGTGTGTGTGTGAGAGGGTGGGGAGTTGGATGAGGTACAGTGTGTGTGAGAGGGTGGGGAGTTGGATGAGGTACAGTGTGTGTGTGAGAGGGTGGGGAGTTGGATGAGGTACAGTGTGTGTGAGAGGGTGGGGAGTTGGATGAGTAACAGTGTGTTTGAGAGGGTGGGGAGTTGGATGAGGTACAGAGTGTGTGTGAGATGGTGGGGAGTTGGATGAGGTACAGTGTGTGTGTGAGAGGGTGGGGAGCTGGATGAGTTACAGTGTGTTTGAGAGGGTGGGGAGTTGGATGAGGTAAAGTGTGTGTGAGAGGGTGGGGAGTTGGATGAGGTACAGTGTGTGTGTGAGAGGGTGGGGAGTTGGATGAGGTACAGAGTGTGTGAGAGGTTGGGGAGTTGGATGAGGTACAGTGTGTGTGTGAGAGGGTGGGGAGTTGGATGAGGTACAGAGTGTGTGTGAGAGGGTGGGGAGTTGGATGAGGTACAGAGTGTGTGAGAGGGTGGGGAGTTGGATGAGGTACAGTGTGTGTGAGAGGGTGGGGAGTTGGATGAGGTACAGTGTGTGTGAGAGGGTGGGGAGTTGGATGAGGTACAGTGTGTGTGAGAGGGTGGGGAGTTGGATGAGGTACAGTGTGTGTGAGAGGGTGGGGAGTTGGATGAGGTACAGTGTGTTTGAGAGGGTGGGGAGTTGGATGAGCTAAAGTGTGTGTGAGAGGGTGGGGAGTTGGATGAGGTACAGTGTGTGTGAGAGGGTGGGGAGTTGGATGAGGTACAGTGTGTGTGAGAGGGTGGGGAGTTGGATGAGGTACAGTGTGTGTGAGAGGGTGGGGAGTTGGATGAGGTACAGTGTGTGTGAGAGGGTGGGGAGTTGGATGGGGTACAGTGTGTGTGTGAGAGGGTGGGGAGTTGGATGAGGTACAGTGTGTGTGTGTGAGGTGGGGAGTTGGATGGGGTACAGTGTGTGTGAGAGGGTGGGGAGTTGGATGAGGTACAGAGTGTGTGAGAGGGTGGGGAGTTGGATGAGGTACAGTGTGTGTGAGAGGGTGGGGAGTTGGATGGGGTACAGAGTGTGTGAGAGGGTGGGGTGTTGGATGAGGTACAGTGTGTGTGTGTGAGGTGGGGAGTTGGATGGGGTACAGTGTGTGTGAGAGGGTGGGGAGTTGGACGAGGTACAGTGTGTGTGAGAGGGTGGGGAGTTGGATGGGGTACAGTGTGTGTGAGAGGGTGGGGAGTTGGATGTGGTACAGTGTGTGTGAGAGGGTGGGGTGTTGGATGAGGTACACTGTGTGTGAGAGGGTGGGGAGTTGGATGAGGTACAGTGTCTGTGTGAGGGTGGGGAGTTGGATGAGGTACAGTGTGTGTGAGAGGGTGGGGAGTTGGATGAGGTACAGTGTGTGTGAGAGGGTGGGGAGTTGGATGAGGTACAGAGTATGTGAGAGGGTGGGGAGTTGGATGAGGTACAGTGTGTGTGAGAGGGTGGGGAGTTGGATGAGGTACAGTGTGTGTGAGAGGGTGGGGAGTTGGATGAGGTACAGTGTGTGTGAGGTGGGGAGTTGGATGAGGTACAGAGTGTGTGAGAGGGTGAGGAGTTGGATGAGGTACAGAGTGTGTGTGAGAGGGTGGGGAGTTGGATGAGGTACAGAGTGTGTGAGAGGGTGGGGAGTTGGATGAGGTACTGTGTGTGTGAGAGGGTGGGGAGTTGGATGAGGTACAGAGTGTGTGAGAGGGTGAGGAGTTGGATGAGGTACAGAGTGTGTGTGAGAGGGTGGGGAGTTGGATGAGGTACAGAGTGTGTGAGAGGGTGAGGAGTTGGATGAGGTACAGTGTGTGTGTGAGAGGGTGCGGAGTTGGATGAGGTACAGAGTGTGTGAGAGGGTGAGGAGTTGGATGAGGTACAGAGTGTGTGTGAGAGGGTGGGGAGTTGGATGAGGTACAGTGTGTGTGAGAGGGTGGGGAGTTGGATGAGGTACAGAGTGTGTGTGAGAGGGTGGGGAGTTGGATGAGGTACAGAGTGTGTGAGAGGGTGGGGAGTTGGATGAGGTACAGAGTGTGTGAGAGGGTGAGGAGTTGGATGAGGTACAGAGTGTGTGTGAGAGGGTGGGGAGTTGGATGAGGTACAGTGTGTGTGAGAGGGTGGGGAGTTGGATGAGGTACAGAGTGTGTGTGAGATGGTGGGGAGTTGGATGAGGTACATAGTGTGTGTGAGGGTGGGGAGTTGGATGAGGTACAGTGTGTGTGTGAGAGGGTGGAGAGTTGGATGAGTTACAGTGTGTGTGAGAGGGAGGGGAGTTGGATGAGGTACAGAGTGTGTGTGAGAGGGTGGGGAGTTGGATGAGGTACAGTGTGTGTGAGAGGGTGGGGAGTTGGATGAGGTACAGTGTGTGTTAGAGGGTGGGGAGTTGGATGAGGTACAGTGTGTGTGTGAGAGGGTGGGGAGTTGGATGAGGTACAGTGTGTGTGAGAGGGTGGGGAGTTGGATGAGGTACAGTGTGTGTGAGAGGGTGGGGAGTTGGATGAGGTACAGAGTGTGTGTGAGAGGGTGGGGAGTCGGATGAGGTACAGAGTGTGTGTGAGAGGGTGGGGAGTTGGATGAGGTACAGTGTGTGTGTGAGAGGGTGGGGAGTTGGATGAGGTACAGTGTGTGTGAGAGGGTGGGGAGTTGGATGAGGTACAGTGTGTGTGTGAGAGGGTGGGGAGTTGGATGTGGTACAGTGTGTGTGAGAGGGTGGGGAGTTGGATGAGGTACAGTGTGTGTGTGAGAGGGTGGGGAGTTGGATGAGGTACAGTGTGTGTGAGAGGGTGGGGAGTTGGATGAGTTACAGTGTGTTTGAGAGGGTGGGGAGTTGGATGAGGTACAGAGTGTGTGTGAGAGGGTGGGGAGTTGGATGAGGTACAGTTTGTGTGTTAGAGGGTGGGGAGTTGGATGAGTTACAGTGTGTTTGAGAGGGTGGGGAGTTGGATGAGGTAAAGTGTGTGTGAGAGGGTGGGGAGTTGGATGAGGTACAGTGTGTGTGTGAGACGGTGGGGAGTTGGATGAGGTACAGAGTGTGTGAGAGGTTGGGGAGTTGGATGAGGTACAGTGTGTGTGTGAGAGGGTGGGGAGTTGGATGAGGTACAGAGTGTGTGTGAGAGGGTGGGGAGTTGGATGAGGTACAGAGTGTGTGAGAGGGTGGGGAGTTGGATGAGGTACAGTGTGTGTGAGAGGGTGGGGAATTGGATGAGGTACAGTGTGTGTGAGAGGGTGGGGAGTTGGATGAGGTACAGTGTGTGTGAGAGGGTGGGGAGTTGGATGAGGTACAGTGTGTGTGAGAGGGTGGGGAGTTGGATGAGGTACAGTATGTTTGAGAGGGTGGGGAGTTGGATGAGGTAAAGTGTGTGTGAGAGGGTGGGGAGTTGGATGAGGTACAGTGTGTGTGAGAGGGTGGGGAGTTGGATGAGGTACAGTGTGTGTGAGAGGGTGGGGAGTTGGATGAGGTACATTGTGTGTGTGAGAGGGTGGGGAGTTGGATGAGGTACAGTGTGTGTGAGAGGGTGGGGAGTTGGATGAGGTACAGTGTGTGTGAGAGGGTGGGGAGTTGGATGAGGTACAGTGTGTGTGTGAGAGGGTGGGGAGTTGGATGAGGTACAGTGTGTGTGTGTGAGGGTGGGGAGTTGGATGAGGTAAAGTGTGTGTGAGAGGGTGGGGAGTTGGATGAGTTACAGTGTGTGTGTGAGAGGGTGGGGAGTTGGATGAGGTACAGTGTGTGTGTGAGAGGGTGGGGAGTTGGATGAGGTACAGTGTGTGTGAGAGGGTGGGGAGTTGGATGAGGTACAGTGTGTGTGTGTGAGGGTGGGGAGTTGGATGAGGTAAAGTGTGTGTGAGAGGGTGGGGAGTTGGATGAGGTACAGTGTGTGTGAGAGGGTGGGGAGTTGGATGAGGTACAGTGTGTGTGAGAGGGTGGGGAGTTGGATGAGGTACAGTGTGTGTGAGAGGGTAGGGAGTTGGATGAGGTACAGTGTGTGTGAGAGGGTGGGGAGTTGGATGAGGTACAGTGTGTGTGTGTGAGGGTGGGCAGTTGGATGAGGTAAAGTGTGTGTGAGAGGGTGGGGAGTTGGATGAGGTACAGAGTGTGTGTGAGAGGGTGGGGAGTTGGATGAGGTACAGTGTGTGTGTGAGAGGGTGGGGAGTTGGATGAGTTACAGTGTGTGTGAGAGGGTGGGGAGTTGGATGGGTTACAGTGTGTGTGAGAGGGTGGGGAGTTGGATGAGTTACAGTGTGTGTGAGAGGGTGGGGAGTTGGATGAGGTACAGTGTGTGTGTGAGAGGGTGGGGAGTTGGATGAGTTACAGTGTGTGTGAGGCGGTGGGGAGTTGGATGAGGTACAGTGTGTGTGTGAGAGGGTGGGGAGTTGGATGAGTTACAGTGTGTATGTGAGAGAGTGGGGAGTTGGATGAGGTACAGAGTGTGTGTGAGGGTGGGGAGTTGGATGAGGTACAGAGTGTGTGTGAGAGGGTGGGGAGTTGGATGAGGTACAGTGTGTGTGTGAGGGTGGGGAGTTGGATGAGGTACAGAGTGTGTGAGAGGGTGGGGAGTTGGATGAGGTACAGTGTGTGTGAGAGAGGGTGGGGAGTTGGATGAGGTCCAGTGTGTGTGTGAGAGGGTGGGGAGTTGGATGAGGTACAGTGTGTGTGTGAGGTGGGGAGTTGGATGAGGTACAGTGTGTGTGAGAGGGTGGGGAGTTGGATGAGGTACAGTGTGTGTGAGAGGGTGGGGAGTTGGATGAGGTACAGAGTGTGTGTGAGAGGGTGGGGAGTCGGATGAGGTACAGAGTGTGTGAGAGGGTGGGGAGTTGGATGAGGTACAGTGTGTGTGTGAGAGGGTGGGGAGTTGGATGAGGTACAGTGTGTGTGAGAGGGTGGGGAGTTGGATGAGGTACAGTGTGTGTGTGAGAGGGTGGGGAGTTGGATGAGGTACAGTGTGTGTGAGAGGGTGGGGAGTTGGATGAGGTACAGTGTGTGTGTGAGAGGGTGGGGAGTTGGATGAGGTACAGTGTGTGTGAGAGGGTGGGGAGTTGGATGTGTTACAGTGTGTTTGAGAGGGTGGGGAGTTGGATGAGGTACAGAGTGTGTGTGAGAGGGTGGGGAGTTGGATGAGGTACAGTTTGTGTGTTAGAGGGTGGGGAGTTGGATGAGTTACAGTGTGTGTGAGAGGGTGGGGAGTTGGATGAGGTACAGAGTGTTTGAGAGGGTGGGGAGTTGGATGAGGTAAAGTGTGTGTGAGAGGGTGGGGAGTTGGATGAGGTACAGTGTGTGTGTGAGAGGGTGGGGAGTTGGATGAGGTACAGAGTGTGTGAGAGGTTGGGGAGTTGGATGAGGTACAGTGTGTGTGTGAGAGGGTGGGGAGTTGGATGAGGTACAGAGTGTGTGTGAGAGGGTGGGGAGTTGGATGAGGTACAGAGTGTGTGAGAGGGTGGGGAGTTGGATGAGGTACAGTGTGTGTGAGAGGGTGGGGAGTTGGATGAGGTACAGTGTGTGTGAGAGGGTGGGGAGTTGGATGAGGTACAGTGTGTGTGAGAGGGTGGGGAGTTGGATGAGGTACAGTGTGTGTGAGAGGGTGGGGAGTTGGATGAGGTACAGTATGTTTGAGAGGGTGGGGAGTTGGATGAGGTAAAGTGTGTGTGAGAGGGTGGGGAGTTGGATGAGGTACAGTGTGTGTGAGAGGGTGGGGAGTTGGATGAGGTACAGTGTGTGTGAGAGGGTGGGGAGTTGGATGAGGTACATTGTGTGTGTGAGAGGGTGGGGAGTTGGATGAGGTACAGTGTGTGTGAGAGGGTGGGGAGTTGGATGAGGTACAGTGTGTGTGAGAGGGTGGGGAGTTGGATGAGGTACAGTGTGTGTGTGAGAGGGTGGGGAGTTGGATGAGGTACAGTGTGTGTGTGTGAGGGTGGGGAGTTGGATGAGGTAAAGTGTGTGTGAGAGGGTGGGGAGTTGGATGAGTTACAGTGTGTGTGTGAGAGGGTGGGGAGTTGAATGAGGTACAGTGTGTGTGTGAGAGGGTGGGGAGTTGGATGAGGTACAGTGTGTGTGAGAGGGTGGGGAGTTGGATGAGGTACAGTGTGTGTGTGTGAGGGTGGGGAGTTGGATGAGGTAAAGTGTGTGTGAGAGGGTGGGGAGTTGGATGAGGTACAGTGTGTGTGAGAGGGTGGGGAGTTGGATGAGGTACAGTGTGTGTGAGAGGGTGGGGAGTTGGATGAGGTACAGTGTGTGTGAGAGGGTAGGGAGTTGGATGAGGTACAGTGTGTGTGAGAGGGTGGGGAGTTGGATGAGGTACAGTGTGTGTGTGTGAGGGTGGGCAGTTGGATGAGGTAAAGTGTGTGTGAGAGGGTGGGGAGTTGGATGAGGTACAGAGTGTGTGTGAGAGGGTGGGAAGTTGGATGAGGTACAGTGTGTGTGTGAGAGGGTGGGGAGTTGGATGAGTTACAGTGTGTGTGAGAGGGTGGGGAGTTGGATGGGTTACAGTGTGTGTGAGAGGGTGGGGAGTTGGATGAGTTACAGTGTGTGTGAGAGGGTGGGGAGTTGGATGAGGTACAGTGTGTGTGTGTGAGGGTGGGGAGTTGGATGAGTTACAGTGTGTGTGAGGCGGTGGGGAGTTGGATGAGGTACAGTGTGTGTGTGAGAGGGTGGGGAGTTGGATGAGTTACAGTGTGTATGTGAGAGGGTGGGGAGTTGGATGAGGTACAGAGTGTGTGTGAGGGTGGGGAGTTGGATGAGGTACAGAGTGTGTGTGAGAGGGTGGGGAGTTGGATGAGGTAAAGTGTGTGTGTGAGGGTGGGGAGTTGGATGAGGTACAGAGTGTGTGAGAGGGTGGGGAGTTGGATGAGGTACAGTGTGTGTGAGAGAGGGTGGGGAGTTGGATGAGGTCCAGTGTGTGTGTGAGAGGGTGGGGAGTTGGATGAGGTACAGTGTGTGTGTGAGGTGGGGAGTTGGATGAGGTACAGTGTGTGTGAGAGGGTGGGGAGTTGGATGAGGTACAGTGTGTGTGTGAGAGGGTGGGGAGTTGGATGAGGTACAGTGTGTGTGAGAGGGTGGGGAGTTGGATGAGGTACAGTGTGTGTGAGAGGGTGGGGAGTTGGATGAGGTACAGTGTGTGTGTGAGGGTGGGGAGTTGGATGAGGTACAGTGTGTGTGTGAGGTGGGGAGTTGGATGAGGTACAGTGTGTGTGTGAGAGCGTGGGGAGTTGGATGAGGTCCAGTGTGTGTGTGAGAGGGTGGGGAGTTGGATGAGGTACAGTGTGTGTGTGAGGGTGGGGAGTTGGATGAGGTACAGAGTGTGTGTGAGAGGGTGGGGAGTTGGATGAGGTACAGAGTGTGTGAGAGGGTGGGGAGTTGGATGAGGTACAGTGTGTGTGTGAGAGGGTGGGGAGTTGGATGAGGTACAGTGTGTGTGTGAGAGGGTGGGGAGTTGGATGAGGTACAGAGTGTGTGAGAGGGTGGGGAGTTGGATGAGTTACAGTGTGTGTGTGAGAGGGTGGGGAGTTGGATGAGGTACAGAGTGTGTGAGAGGGTGGGGAGTTGGATGAGGTACAGTGTGTGTGTGAGAGGGTGGGGAGTTGGATGAGGTACAGTGTGTGTGTGAGAGGGTGGGGAGTTGGATGAGGTACAGAGTGTGTGAGAGGGTGGGGAGTTGGATGAGGTACAGTGTGTGTGAGAGAGGGTGGGGAGTTGGATGAGGTACAGTGTGTGTGTGAGAGGGTGGGGAGTTGGATGAGGTACAGTGTGTGTGTGAGAGGGTGGGGAGTTGGATGAGGTACAGTGTGTGAGAGGGTGGGGAGTTGGATGAGGTACAGTGTGTGTGTGAGAGGGTGGGGAGTTGGATGAGGTACAGAGTGTGTGAGAGGGTGGGGAGTTGGATGAGGTACAGAGTGTGTGAGAGAGGGTGGGGATTTGGATGAGGTACAGTGTGTGAGAGGGTGGGGAGTTGGATGAGGAACAGTGTGTGTGTGAGGGTGGGGAGTTGCATGAGGTACAGTGTGTGTGTGAGAGGGTGGGGAGTTGGATGAGGTACAGTGTGTGTGTGAGAGGGTGGGGAGTTGGATGAGGTACAGAGTGTGTGAGAGGGTGGGGAGTTGGATGAGGTCCAGTGTGTGTGTGAGAGGGTGGGGAGTTGGATGAGGTACAGTGTGTGTATGAGGGTGGGGAGTTGGATGAGGTACAGTGTGTGTGTGAGGGTGGGGAGTTGGATGAGGTACAGTGTGTGTGTGAGAGGGTGGGGAGTTGGATGAGGTACAGTGTGTGTGTGGGGGTGGGAGTTGGATGAGGTACAGTGTGTGTGAGAGGGTGGGGAGTTGGATGAGGTACAGTGTGTGTGTGAGGGTGGGGAGTTGGATGAGGTACAGGTGTGTGTGTGAGGGGTGGGGAGTTGGATGAGGTACAGGTGGGGGGGGGGGGGTTGTGGGTGAGGTGTGAGGGGGTGGGGGAGTGTGTGGATGTGGTACAGTGTGTGTGTGAGGGTGGGGAGTTGGATGAGGTACAGTGTGTGTGAGAGGGTGGGGAGTTGGATGAGGTACAGAGTGTGTGTGTGAGGGTGGGGAGTTGGATGAGGTACAGTGTGTGTGTGAGGGTGGGGAGTTGGATGAGGTACAGTGTGTGTGTGTGAGGGTGGGGAGTTGGATGAGGTACAGTGTGTGTGAGAGGGTGGGGAGTTGGATGAGGTACAGTGTGTGTGAGAGGGTGGGGAGTTGGATGAGGTACAGTGTGTGTGAGAGGGTGGGGAGTTGGATGAGGTACAGTGTGTGTGAGAGGGTGGGGAGTTGGATGAGGTACAGTGTGTGTGAGAGGGTGGGGAGTTGGATGGGGTACAGTGTGTGTGAGAGGGTGGGGAGTTGGATGAGGTACAGTGTGTGTGAGAGGGTGGGGAGTTGGATGAGGTACAGTGTGTGTGAGAGGGTGGGGAGTTGGATGAGGTACGGTGTGTGTGAGAGGGTGGGGAGTTGGATGAGGTACAGAGTGTGTGTGTGAGGTGGGGAGTTGGATGAGGTACAGAGTGTGTGAGAGGGTGGGGAGTTGGATGAGGTCCAGTGTGTGTGAGAGGGTGGGGAGTTGGATGAGGTACAGTGTGTGTGAGAGGGTGGGGAGTTGGATGAGGTACAGTGTGTGTGAGAGGGTGGGGAGTTGGATGAGGTACAGAGTGTGTGTGTGAGGTGGGGAGTTGGATGAGGTACAGTGTGTGTGTGAGAGGGTGGGGAGTTGGTGAGGTACAGAGTGTGTGAGAGGGTGGGGAGTTGGATGAGGTACAGTGTGTGTGAGAGGGTGGGGAGTTGGATGAGTTACAGTGTGTGTGAGAGGGTGGGGAGTTGGATGAGGTACAGAGTGTGTGAGAGGGTGGGGAGTTGGATGAGGTACAGTGTGTGTGAGAGGGTGGGGAGTTGGATGAGGTACAGTGTGTGTGAGAGGGTGGGGAGTTGGATGAGGTACAGTGTGTGTGAGAGGGTGGGGAGTTGGATGAGGTACAGAGTGTGTGTGAGAGGGTGGGGAGTTGGATGAGGTACAGAGTGTGTGTGAGGGTGGGGAGTTGGATGAGGTACAGAGTGTGTGTGAGAGGGTGGGGAGTTGGATGAGGTACAGTGTGTGTGAGAGGGTGGGGAGTTGGATGAGGTACAGTGTGTGTGAGAGGTGGGGAGTTGGATGAGTTACAGTGTGTGTGAGAGGGTGGGGAGTTGGATGAGGTACAGAGTGTGTGAGAGGGTGGGGAGTTGGATGAGGTACAGTGTGTGTGAGAGGGTGGGGAGTTGGATGAGGTACAGAGTGTGTGTGAGAGGGTGGGGAGTTGGATGAGGTACAGTGTGTGTGAGAGGGTGGGGAGTTGGATGAGGTACAGAGTGTGTGAGAGGGTGGGGAGTTGCATGAGGTACAGTGTGTGTGAGAGGGTGGGGAGTTGGATGAGGTACAGAGTGTGTGTGAGAGGGTGGGGAGTTGGATGAGGTACAGTGTGTGTGAGAGGGTGGGGAGTTGGATGAGGTACAGAGTGTGTGTGAGAGGGTGGGGAGTTGGATGAGGTACAGAGTGTGTGAGAGGGTGGGGAGTTGGATGAGGTACAGTGTGTGTGTGTGAGGTGGGGAGTTGGATGAGGTACAGTGTGTGTGAGAGGGTGGGGAGTTGGATGAGGTACAGAGTGTGTGAGAGGGTGGGGAGTTGGATGAGGTACAGTGTGTGTGAGAGGTGGGGAGTTGGATGAGTTACAGTGTGTGTGAGAGGGTGGGGAGTTGGATGAGGTACAGAGTGTGTGAGAGGGTGGGGAGTTGGATGAGGTACAGTGTGTGTGAGAGGGTGGGGAGTTGGATGAGGTACAGAGTGTGTGTGAGAGGGTGGGGAGTTGGATGAGGTACAGAGTGTGTGTGAGAGGGTGGGGAGTTGGATGAGGTACAGAGTGTGTGTGAGAGGGTGGGGAGTTGGATGAGGTACAGTGTGTGAGAGAGGGTGGGGAGTTGGATGAGGTACAGTGTGTGTGAGAGGGTGGGGAGTTGGATGAGGTACAGAGTGTGTGTGAGAGGGTGGGGAGTTGGATGAGGTACAGAGTGTGTGTGAGAGGGTGGGGAGTTGGATGAGGTACAGAGTGTGTGTGAGAGGGTGGGGAGTTGGATGAGATACAGTGTGTGAGAGAGGGTGGGGAGTTGGATGAGGTACAGTGTGTGTGAGAGGGTGGGGAGTTGGATGAGGTACAGTGTGTGTGTGAGGTGGGGGGTTGGATGAGGTCCAGTGTGTGTGAGAGGGTGGGGAGTTGGATGAGGTACAGTGTGTGTGTGAGAGGGTGGGGAGTTGGATGAGGTACAGTGTGTGTGTGAGGGTGGGGAGTTGGATGGGGTACAGTGTGTGTGTGAGAGGGTGGGGAGTTGGATGAGGTACAGTGTGTGTGTGAGAGGGTGGGGAGTTGGATGAGGTACAGTGTGTGTGAGAGGGTGGGGAGTTGGATGGGGTACAGTGTGTGTGTGAGAGGGTGGGGAGTTGGATGAGGTACAGTGTGTGTGTGAGAGGGTGGGGAGTTGGATGAGGTACAGTGTGTGTGAGAGGGTGGGGAGTTGGATGAGGTACAGTGTGTGTGTGAGAAGGTGGGGAGTTGGATGAGGTACAGTGTGTGTGAGAGGGTGGGGAGTTGGATGAGGTACAGAGTGTGAGTGAGAGGGTGGGGAGTTGGATGAGGTACAGTGTGTGTGAGAGGGTGGGGAGTTGGATGAGGTACAGAGTGTGTGTGAGAGGGTGGGGAGTTGGATGAGGTACAGTGTGTGAGAGAGGGTGGGGAGTTGGATGAGGGACAGTGTGTGTGAGAGGGTGGGGAGTTGGATGAGGTACAGTGTGTGTGAGAGGGTGGGGAGTTGGATGATGTACAGAGTGTGTGTGAGAGGGTGGGGAGTTGGATGAGGTACAGTGTGTGTGTGAGGTGGGGGGTTGGATGAGGTCCAGTGTGTGTGAGAGGGTGGGGAGTTGGATGAGTTACAGTGTGTGTGTGAGAGGGTGGGGAGTTGGATGAGGTACAGTGTGTGTGAGAGGGTTGGGAGTTGGATGAGGTACAGTGTGTGTGTGAGAGGGTGGGGAGTTGGATGAGGTACAGTGTGTGTGTGAGGGTGGGGAGTTGGATGAGGTACAGAGTGTGTGAGAGGGTGGGGAGTTGGATGAGGTCCAGTGTGTGTGAGAGGGTGGGGAGTTGGATGAGGTACAGTGTGTGTGAGAGGGTGGGGAGTTGGATGAGGTCCAGTGTGTGTGTGAGAGGGTGGGGTGTTGGATGAGGTACAGATTGTGTGAGAGGGTGGGGAGTTGGATGAGGTACAGTGTGTGTGAGAGGGTGGGGAGTTGGATGAGGTACAGAGTGTGTGAGAGGGTGGGGAGTTGGATGAGGTACAGTGTGTGAGAGAGGGTGGGGAGTTGGATGAGGTACAGTGTGTGTGAGAGGGTGGGGAGTTGGATGAGGTACAGTGTGTGTGAGAGGGTGGGGAGTTGGATGAGGTACAGTGTGTGTGAGGTGGGGAGTTGGATGAGGTACAGTGTGTGTGTGAGAGGGTGGGGAGTTGGATGAGGTACAGAGTGTGTGAGTGGGTGGGGAGTTGGATGGGGTACAGTGTGTGTGAGTGGGTGGGGAGTTGGATGAGGTACAGTGTGTGTGAGAGGGTGGGGAGTTGGATGAGGTACAGTGTGTGTGAGAGGGTGGGGAGTTGGATGAGGTCCAGTGTGTGTGAGAGGGTGGGGAGTTGGATGAGGTACAGTGTGTGTGAGAGGGTGGGGAGTTGGATGAGGTACAGTGTGTGTGAGAGGGTGGGGAGTTGGATGAGGTACAGAGTGTGTGTGAGAGGGTGGGGAGTTGGATGAGGTACAGTCTGTGTGAGAGGGTGGGGAGTTGGATGAGGTACAGTGTGTGTGTGAGAGGGTGGGGAGTTGGATGAGGTACAGTGTGTGTGTGAGAGGGTGGGGAGTTGGATGAGGTACAGTGTGTGTGAGAGGGTGGGGAGTTGGATGAGGTACAGTGTGTGTGTGAGAGGGTGGGGAGTTGGATGTGGTACAGAGTGTGTGTGAGGGTGGGGAGTTGGATGAGGTACAGTGTGTGTGAGAGGGTGGGGAGTTGGATGAGGTACAGAGTGTGTGTGAGAGGGTGGGGAGTTGGATGAGGTACAGTGTGTGAGAGAGGGTGGGGAGTTGGATGAGGGACAGTGTGTGTGAGAGGGTGGGGAGTTGGATGAGGTACAGTGTGTGTGAGAGGGTGGGGAGTTGGATGATGTACAGAGTGTGAGTGAGAGGGTGGGGAGTTGGATGAGGTACAGTGTGTGTGTGAGGTGGGGGGTTGGATGAGGTCCAGTGTGTGTGAGAGGGTGGGGAGTTGGATGAGGTACAGTGTGTGTGAGAGGGTGGGGAGTTGGATGAGGTACAGTGTGTGTGAGAGGGTTGGGAGTTGGATGAGGTACAGTGTGTGTGTGAGAGGGTGGGGAGTTGGATGAGGTACAGTGTGTGTGTGAGGGTGGGGAGTTGGATGAGGTACAGAGTGTGTGAGAGGGTGGGGAGTTGGATGAGGTCCAGTGTGTGTCAGAGGGTGGGGATTTGGATGAGGTACAGTGTGTGTGAGAGGGTGGGGAGTTGGATGAGGTCCAGTGTGTGTGTGAGAGGGTGGGGTGTTGGATGAGGTACAGAGTGTGTGAGAGGGTGGGGAGTTGGATGAGGTACAGTGTGTGTGAGAGGGTGGGGAGTTGGATGAGGTACAGAGTGTGTGAGAGGGTGGGGAGTTGGATGAGGTACAGTGTGTGAGAGAGGGTGGGGAGTTGGATGAGGTACAGTGTGTGTGAGAGGGTGGGGAGTTGGATGAGGTACAGTGTGTGTGAGAGGGTGGGGAGTTGGATGAGGTACAGTGTGTGTGTGAGAGGGTGGGGAGTTGGATGAGGTACAGTGTGTGTGAGAGGGTGGGGAGTTGGATGAGGTCCAGTGTGTGTGTGAGAGGGTGGGGAGTTGGATGAGGTACAGTGTGTGTGAGAGGGTGGGGAGTTGGATGAGGTACAGTGTGTGTGAGAGGGTGGGGAGTTGGATGAGGTACAGAGTGTGTGTGAGAGGGTGGGGAGTTGGATGAGGTACAGTCTGTGTGAAAGGGTGGGGAGTTGGATGAGGTACAGTGTGTGTGTGAGAGGGTGGGGAGTTGGATGAGGTACAGTGTGTGTGTGAGAGGGTGGGGAGTTGGATGAGGTACAGTGTGTGTGAGAGGGTGGGGAGTTGGATGAGGTACAGTGTGTGTGTGAGAGGGTGGGGAGTTGGATGAGGTACAGAGTGTGTGTGAGGGTGGGGAGTTGGATGAGGTACAGAGTGTGTGTGAGAGGGTGGGGAGTTGGATGAGGTACAGTGTGTGTGAGAGGGTGGGGAGTTGGATGAGGTACAGTGTGTGTGTGAGTGGGTGGGGAGTTGGATGGGGTACAGAGTGTGTGAGAGGGTGGGGAGTTGGATGAGGTACAGTGTGTGTGAGAGGGTGGGGAGTTGGATGAGGTACAGTGTGTGTGAGAGGGTGGGGAGTTGGATGAGGTACAGTGTGTGTGAGAGGGTGGGGAGTTGGATGAGGTACAGAGTGTGTGTGAGAGGGTGGGGAGTTGGATGAGGTACAGTGTGTGTGAGAGGGTGGGGAGTTGGATGAGGTACAGAGTGTGTGTGAGAGGGTGGGGAGTTGGATGAGGTACAGTGTGTGTGAGAGAGGGTGGGGAGTTGGATGGGGTACAGAGTGTGTGTGAGAGGGTGGGGAGTTGGATGAGGTACAGAGTGTGTGTGAGAGGGTGGGAGTTGGATGAGGTACAGTGTGTGTGAGAGGGTGGGGAGTTGGATGAGGTACAGAGTGTGTGTGAGAGGGTGGGGAGTTGGATGAGGTACAGTGTGTGTGAGAGGGTGGGGAGTTGGATGAGGTACAGTGTGTGTGAGAGGTGGGGAGTTGGATGAGGTACAGAGTGTGTGAGAGGGTGGGGAGTTGGATGAGGTACAGAGTGTGTGACAGGTGGGGAGTTGGATGAGGTACAGTGTGTGTGTGAGAGGGTGGGGAGTTGGATGAGGTACAGAGTGTGTGAGAGGGTGGGGAGTTGGATGAGGTACAGTGTGTGTGTGAGAGGGTGGGGAGTTGGATGAGGTACAGAGTGTGTGAGAGGGTGGGGAGTTGGATGAGGTACAGTGTGTGTGAGGTGGGGAGTTGGATGAGGTACAGAGTGTGTGTGAGAGGGTGGGGAGTTGGATGAGGTACAGTGTGTGTGTGAGAGGGTGGGGAGTTGGATGAGGTACAGAGTGTGTGTGAGAGGGTGGGGAGTTGGATGAGGTACAGAGTGTGTGAGAGGGTGGGGAGTTGGATGAGGTACAGAGTGTGTGTGAGAGGGTGGGGAGTTGGATGAGGTACAGAGTGTGTGTGAGAGGGTGGGGAGGTGGATGAGGTACAGTGTGTGTGTGAGAGGGTGGGGAGTTGGATGAGGTACAGAGTGTGTGAGAGGGTGGGGAGTTGGATGAGGTACAGTGTGTGTGAGGTGGGGAGTTGGATGAGGTACAGAGTGTGTGTGAGAGGGTGGGGAGTTGGATGAGGTACAGTGTGTGTGTGAGAGGGTGGGGAGTTGGATGAGGTGCAGTGTGTGTGTGAGAGGGTGGGGAGTTGGATGAGGTACAGAGTGTGTGTGAGAGGGTGGGGAGTTGGATGAGGTACAGTGTGTGTGAGAGGGTGGGGAGTTGGATGAGGTGCTGTGTTTGTGTGAGAGGGTGGGGAGTTGGATGAGGTACAGAGTGTGTGTGAGAGGGTGGGGAGTTGGATGAGGTACAGTGTGTGTGTGAGAGGGTGGGGAGCTGGATGAGGTGCAGTGTGTGTGTGAGAGGGTGGGGAGTTGGATGAGGTACAGAGTGTGTGTGAGAGGGTGGGGAGTTGGATGAGGTACAGTGTGTGTGAGAGGGTGGGGAGTTGGATGAGGTACAGAGTGTGTGAGAGGGTGGGGAGTTGGATGAGGTACAGTGTGTGTGAGAGGGTGGGGAGTTGGATGAGGTACAGTGTGTGTGAGAGGGTGGGGAGTTGGATGAGGTACAGTGTGTGTGTGAGAGGGTGGGGAGTTGGATGAGGTACAGTGTGTGTGAGAGGGTGGGGAGTTGGATGGGGTACAGTGTGTGTGAGAGGGTGGGGAGTTGGATGAGGTACAGTGTGTGTGAGAGGGTGGGGAGTTGGATGAGGTACAATGTGTGTGTGAGAGCGTGGGGAGTTGGATGAGGTACAGTGTGTGTGTGAGAGGGTGGGGAGTTGGATGAGGTACAGAGTGTGTTTGAGAGGGTGGGGAGTTGGATGAGGTACAGTGTGTGTGTGAGAGGGTGGGGAGTTGGATGAGGTACAGTGTGTGTGAGAGGGTGGGGAGTTGGATGAGGTACAGAGTGTCTGAGAGGGTGGGGAGTTGGATGAGGTACAGTGTGTGTGAGAGGGTGGGGAGTTGGATGAGGTACAGAGTGTGTGAGAGGGTGGGGAGTTCGATGAGGTACAGAGTGTGTGACAGGTGGGGAGTTGGATGAGGTACAGTGTGTGTGTGAGAGGGTGGGGAGTTGGATGGGGTACAGTGTGTGTGAGAGGGTGGGGAGTTGGATGGTGTACAGTGTGTGTGAGAGGGTGGGGAGTTGGATGGGGTACAGTGTGTGTGAGAGGGTGGGGAGTTGGATGTGGTACAGTGTGTGTGAGAGGGTGGGGAGTTGGATGAGGTACAGTGTGTGTGAGAGGGTGGGGAGTTGGATGAGTTACAGTGTGTGTGACAGGTGGGGAGTTGGTTGAGGTACAGAGTGTGTGTGAGAGGGTGGGGAGTTGGATGAGGTACAGTGTGTGTGACAGGTGGGGAGTTGGATGAGGTACAGAGTGTGTGTGAGAGGGTGGGGAGTTGGATGAGGTACAGTGTGTGTGTGAGAGGGTGGGGAGTTGGATGAGGTACAGAGTGTGTGTGAGAGGGTGGGGAGTTGGATGAGGTACAGTGTGTGTGAGAGGGTGGGGAGTTGGATGAGGTACAGTGTGTGTGAGAGGGTGGGGAGTTGGATGAGGTACAGTGTGTGTGTGAGAGTGTGGGGAGTTGGATGAGGTACAGAGTGTGTGTGAGAGGGTGGGGAGTTGGATGAGTTACAGTGTGTGTGTGAGAGGGTGGGGAGTTGGATGAGGTACAGTGTGTGTGTGAGAGGGTGGGGAGTTGGATGAGGTACAGAGTGTGTGTGAGAGGGTGGGGAGTTGGATGAGGTACAGAGTGTGTGTGAGAGGGTGGGGAGTTGGATGAGGTACAGTGTGTGTGTGAGAGGGTGGGGAGTTGGATGAGCTACAGAGTGTGTGTGAGAGGGTGGGGAGTTGGATGAGGTACAGAGTGTGTGTGAGAGGGTGGGGAGTTGGATGAGGTACAGTGTGTGTGAGAGGGTGGGGAGTTGTATGAGGTACATTGTGTGTGAGAGGGTGAGGAGTTGGATGAGGTACAGTGTGTGTGAGAGGGTGGGGAGTTGGATGAGGTACAGAGTGTGTGTGAGAGGGTGAGGGAGTTGGATGAGGTACAGTGTGTGTGAGAGGGAGGGAATTGGATGAGGTACAGAGTGTGTGTGAGAGGGTGGGGAGTTGGATGAGGTACAGTGTGTGTGTGAGAGGGTGGGGAGTTGGATGAGGTACAGTGTGTGTGTGAGAGGGTGGGGAGTTGGATGAGGTACAGTGTGTGTGAGAGGGTGGGGAGTTGGATGAGGTACAGTGTGTGTGTGAGAGGGTGGGGAGTTGGATGAGGTACAGTGTGTGTGAGAGGGTGGGGAGTTGGATGAGGTACAGAGTGTCTGAGAGGGTGGGGAGTTGGATGAGGTACAGTGTGTGTGAGAGGGTGGGGAGTTGGATGAGGTACAGAGTGTGTGAGAGGGTGGGGAGTTGGATGAGGTACAGAGTGTGTGACAGGTGGGGAGTTGGATGAGGTACAGTGTGTGTGTGTGAGAGGGTGGGGAGTTGGATGGGGTACAGTGTGTGTGAGAGGGTGGGGAGTTGGATGGGGTACAGTGTGTGTGAGAGGGTGGGGAGTTGGATGTGGTACAGTGTGTGTGAGAGGGTGGGGAGTTGGATGAGGTACAGTGTGTGTGAGAGGGTGGGGAGTTGGATGAGGTACAGTGTGTGTGAGAGGGTGGGGAGTTGGATGAGTTACAGTGTGTGTGACAGGTGGGGAGTTGGTTGAGGTACAGAGTGTGTGTGAGAGGGTGGGGTGTTGGATGAGGTACAGTGTGTGTGACAGGTGGGGAGTTGGATGAGGTACAGAGTGTGTGTGAGAGGGTGGGGAGTTGGATGAGGTACAGTGTGTGTGTGAGAGGGTGGGGAGTTGGATGAGGTACAGAGTGTGTGTGAGAGGGTGGGGAGTTGGATGAGGTACAGTGTGTGTGAGAGGGTGGGGAGTTGGATGAGGTACAGTGTGTGTGTGAGAGGGTGGGGAGTTGGATGAGGTACAGAGTGTGTGTGAGAGGGTGGGGAGTTGGATGAGGTCCAGAGTGTGTGTGAGAGGGTGGGGAGTTGGATGAGGTACAGTGTGTGTGTGAGAGGGTGGGGAGTTGGATGAGGTACAGAGTGTGTGTGAGAGGGTGGGGAGTTGGATGAGGTACAGAGTGTGTGTGAGAGGGTGGGGAGTTGGATGAGGTACAGTGTGTGTGAGAGGGTGGGGAGTTGTATGAGGTACAGTGTGTGTGAGAGGGTGAGGAGTTGGATGAGGTACAGTGTGTGTGAGAGGGTGGGGAGTTGGATGAGGTACAGAGTGTGTGTGAGAGGGTGAGGAGTTGGATGAGGTACAGTGTGTGTGAGAGGGTGGGGAGTTGGATGAGGTACAGTGTGTGTGTGAGAGGGTGGGGAGTTGGATGAGGTACAGTGTGTGTGTGAGAGGGTGGGGAGTTGGATGAGGTACAGAGTGTGTGTGAGAGGGTGGGGAGTTGGATGAGGTACAGAGTGTGTGTGAGAGGGTGGGGAGTTGGATGAGGTACAGTGTGTGTGTGAGAGGGTGGGGAGTTGGATGAGGTACAGAGTGTGTGTGAGAGGGTGGGGAGTTGGATGAGGTACAGAGTGTGTGAGAGGGTGGGGAGTTGGATGAGGTACAGTGTGTGTGAGAGGGTGGGGAGTTGTATGAGGTACAGTGTGTGTGAGAGGGTGATGAGTTGGATGAGGTACAGTGTGTGTGAGAGGGTGGGGAGTTGGATGAGGTACAGAGTGTGTGTGAGAGGGTGAGGAGTTGGATGAGGTACAGTGTGTGTGAGAGGGTGGGGAGTTGGATGAGGTACAGAGTGTGTGTGAGAGGGTGGGGAGTTGGATGAGGTACAGTGTGTGTGTGAGAGGGTGGGGAGTTGGATGAGGTACAGTGTGTGTGTGAGAGGGTGGGGAGTTGGATGAGGTACAGTGTGTGTGAGAGGGTGGGGAGTTGGATGAGGTACAGTGTGTGTGTGAGAGGGTGGGGAGTTGGATGAGGTACAGTGTGTGTGTGAGAGGGTGGGGAGTTGGATGAGGTACAGAGTGTGTGTGAGGGTGGGAGTTGGATGAGGTACAGTGTGTGTGAGAGGGTGGGGAGTTGGATGGGGTACAGTGTGTGTGAGAGGGTGGGGAGTTGGATGAGGTACAGTGTGTGTGAGAGGGTGGGGAGTTGGATGGGGTACAGTGTGTGTGAGAGGGTGGGGAGTTGGATGAGGTACAGTGTGTGTGAGAGGGTGGGGAGTTGGATGAGGTACAGTGTGTGTGAGAGGGTGGGGAGTTGGATGAGG